>NW_027468837.1:29149686-29167186 GCF_046254945.1 Alosa pseudoharengus
TGTTCCCAAATGCATTTTAATGGCTTCCATATGAGCAAATCGACTCTCTTGGCCTGTGTATAAAAATACCTCATGAAAGATTTGTAGGCCTCTGAAGTGCTTCGAGCTGTTTGACATTCTGGAGGCTTATTTCATACATCAAGTATACATAAACGTATACATAAAAGTATATATTTTTACAGTAACACAGCCTAGTTCTTTAAGCTGTGGAAAAGCCAAAATAATTAAAGCAACTTCATTTCACATAAACTGCAAAAGAAATATTATATTCATCTGGATAGTGAACAATCACAAAAATGTCATACAATGCAAAAAATACTCTACTCTCAGCATTTTGGGAAGTGGCAAAAAGACACTGGTGATCAGATCAGTTGACCGATGGTGACGTACTGTCTACTCTGTGCCGGAGGTTTGAGTCCTCTCTGTGCCAGATCCACACCAGACCAGGATCAGATCTGGGCCAGCTCCATTCTTCCGGTTGGTGAATAACCAGATGTCACATTGAAAGGCACCCGGTGACAACAAACATCTGTCAAAACCAGTGTCTGGCATTTCCTCGTAGCAGTTCTAAGCTAAATAATAGAAAATGTCGAAAAGTTGCTCTGCTGACAGCTTTCTGTTTGGTTGCTGAGTTTTGACTGCTGTTTATTTCCACAGAGTTGTCACTGCCGCTGCCGGATAGGATGTCATTCCTGTCAGTGAAATTGAATCTGGTGCTTATTGGGTCAAAACTGTGCCTTTGAGCCAATCACCGTGTATACTTTCTCTTACCCAAGAGACCCAGAACAGCTTTATCAGTAGCACCATGGAGAGTAGACAGGATTCGAGTGGGAGACAGAGGATGATGGGGAATGAAACAACCCCTGGTCAAACTCATATCTGGTGCCCATGGGCACTAGACCCATACTGTATACAGTGTGGGATGGTGGCGCTATACGGCGCTGTGGCCCAAATGCAGCCCAGATCTGGAGTGAATATGGCATGAATAAGGAGTGAATAAGGAGTGAATCTGGAGTGAATCTGGAGTGGATGTGGAGTAAATCTGGAGTGAATCTGGAGTGAATCTGTAGTGAATAAGGAGTGAATCTGGAGTGGATCTGTAGTGAATAAGGAGTGACTCTGTAGTGAATAAGGAGTGAATAAGGAGTGAATCTGTAGTGGATGTGGAGTAAATCTGGAGTGGATCTGGGTAGAGATCAGGCCTCAGTCTTCCACTAAACCATAGTTAGTGTCAGCAGTGGGAGAGGAGTTGATTCTCTTACTTAAATGATTACCCCTGTGTTAATTCCTCTCATTTATTATTTACTGTCTATTTACTTTAATTTATGGACTTCCAGGAATGTACTATCGCAGCCTCCATTTTGTGAAAGTCTGTTTCCTCACCTCACACGTCCTCGGGGTGTCTACCCAGCATGCCTCTGTGCTCCCCACTGCAGAGGACATCCCTCTGCATTTTAATTCACACACTTTTATGTGTGTGTGTGTGTGTGTGTGTGTGTATATATAGTAGTTAGCGGTTCATCAATGATGCGTGTCTCACTGATTAAATTACTGCCAGTCTGCGGGGCGCTAAGTATATCCAAACCACCATGCAGCAGAGAGCAGGGCTGACGTGTGTACTGTATATATCAGGTGGCACTCAAACTGACGCTGTGACAACAGCACCACCTGCTGGTCAGATGGGTGTGTGACAGTCAGAGACACCTCATTAGACACTGCCTGCAGTGATGCATGGCCACCCCAACATGCCTCAATCAGCAAGCAGGCACTAGTGCTCTCTGTACACACACACACACACAAACACACACACACACACACACACACACACACACACACACACACACACACAGCTGATGTCTGTCATCACTCTATTCAGGTAGCTGTTGCTTTGGCATGTCATCATTAACACTTTCCAGAGAGGTGCTAAAGGACGTGTGTGTGTGTGTGTGTGTGTGTGTGTGTGTGTTATTGTACCAAGACGGGTATCTAACAATGCCAGAGTGCTGGAAAAGAGGTCAAAGGAAAAATAAACACACTCCCAGAAGCAGAGCTATATTTATTTGTTGCTTTGTTACCTTTCGTTTGTGTGTGTGTGTGTGTGTGCGCTTGTGTGTGTGTGTGTGTGCGCTTGTGTGTGTGTGTGTGTGTGTGTGGGTGTGTGTGTGCGCTTGTGTGTGTGTGTGTGTGTGGGGGGGGGTGCGCTTGTGTGTGTGTGTGCGTGTGTGTGTGAGGAGAAGCTGATTTTGGGCTTAATTTACCATCCTGAATGCTAGGATCCTACTTCCCCCATCCCCTTGTGCAGATCTGGGTCAACATGACGGAGTACCAGCAGAGAAGTCCGGTCCGCTGGGAGGCGGGTTCAGTGTCTAATTAACCAATCTGGTGCCGTTTGTCAGCACTTCCTCCTCGCCGGCCCAACCTTTGTGCAGCCATGCAGAATCCAGCAGAGTGATACATTACTTTCATCATCCCTCTACTAACACTGAGGAGTGTTAGTAAGAACAAAGAACAAGTGTTTGAGCACACACACACACACACTCTAACACATACACACAAATGCATCCTTTGTTCTCTCTCTGTCTCCATCTGAGCCGGACGGGCTATTTTCGGATGCACAAAAAACATCTGTAAGCACGGCAGTATCTGTGGTTGTGAAGATGAGGATGTGAGTGTGTGGTATGTGTGTGTGTGTGTGTGTGTGTGGTGTGTGAACACACTTCTCTGATGCACATGTGCAAATAGGTGTGCATGTGCAAAAGTGTGTGTGAGTAGATATTGTGCTCATTTAAATATGTTATATTGAATGGTTGTTTTATAATGTATGTGAATATGTGGTTGTTTGTGTGCGTGTCTGCATAAGTAAGACAGTAACATGAAGTGTGGAATAGCCCTTTTCTCTGTGTGCTGCAGTGTGTGTGTGTGTGTGTGTGTGTGTGTGTGTGTGAGAGAGAGTGAGAGTTGTAGGGGTGTGTGTGTGTGTGTGTGTGCGTGTGTGCGTGTGTGTGTGTGTGTGTGCGTGTACTGTATGTGTGAGTGTGTGTGTTTGGATCTGCATATCAGTAAGACAGTAACATGAATTGTGGAATAGCCCTTTTCTCTGTGTGCTGCAGTGTGTGCGTGTGTGTGTGTGTGTGTGTGCGTGTGTGTGTGTGTGTGTGTCTGTGTGTGTCTGTGTGAGAATGAGAGTTGTAGGGGTGTGTGTGTGTGTGTGTTTGGCCTCATTTCTTCGCCCTTCGCCTGCCAGGGAAAGACACTGCAGAGAAGGAGCTGTAGCACACTGCAGTTTTGGGACAGGGGAAGCAGGAGGACATCCTCACCCCTCCATCAACCATCCTCATACACGCACACACACACACACACGCACTCACGCGCACGCACACACACACACACTCAGACACACACACATACACACACACACACACACACACACACTCATACGCACACACATAGTTAGTCAAGGCAGGAGCAGGGCCTATGTTCTCCCTCTTTTGCTTGTAGCCCCCTGGTAAGCCTGTGGCATGAGAATAACCTTCTGTGTCTGGAATACAAAATTGAACAGAGAAGCAACAAAGCTGCTTGCTCTGGTCCAGCATATACGAAGACCACCGGGCAGGGTGTGCGATGCACCGCAGGTACAGTATGTTGACCGCTCTCTGAGCCTCCTGCCAATCTGGCATACACACACAAATTCACGCAAGGTTAGGACCTACTATCAAGTTCTGCAACACACACAGGGCTAGTGTGTGGGGTTAGCAGTTCTGTCCATGTATGTGTTTTACATTGCGACTTGCCAAGTGTCCCTAATGAGTTAGAGCTGTGGTCGACTTTCCACTTCGTAACACACACACACACACACACACACGCACACACACACACACAGCGTCTCGCAATCCCAGCAGCACTTGCAAACACCCTCGACCAATCCAATCCAATCTGCTGCACTTTGACCGCAGCCAGGCAAAGAAACCCTAAGTTTCTCCTCCTGACTGCCCACTCAGAGAGAGATACACACTCTGTGGCACACACGCTTCTTAACACCAAGAGTCACACACTCTGTGACGCACACTTCTTAATACCAAGAGTCACACACGCTTCTTAACACCACTTGACTGGTTGGCAACTTTGGCCAAAGACTTTATGAGACATGTTTTTTCAGAGTATTGATTTTTTTCATGAGAGCTGTCAGATCCCAGAGAGAGGTTATCTTACACATCACAGGGGAAAAAAGAGATACATTTTGCCTCCCTCAGCACAGCCAGTGGTCCTCTCACAGTTGTTCAGATGTGCGACTCTGAAAATGACTTTCTGCCTCCACTTTATACAACGCCTGGGTCATCTTTATGCGCATAATAAAGCCGTGTTGAGGACAACAGATGGAGGTGTGAGTGTGAGCTGTGTGTGTGTGTGTGTGTGTGTGTGTGTGTGAGAGAGAGAGAGGTTGGGAGGAGAAGGAGATGTGTGACAGGCTTGTAAAGTGCTAGGTAGTGGCTGCTGGAACTGGATACGTGGAGTCACGCCGGATCAGGGCCAGATCGGGGCCAGATCTGACCTGGAGTCGGCGGCCATGTTGGAGTGCTAGTGCAAACAAGCCTTTTCTCCCACTCGGACTCAGCCTGTAAAGAGTGTTGCAGTCGCTTGCTCGACACTTTTCAATTTTCTTCAGAGATTAAATCAGCAGCCGAGAGCAAGCTCACACCAGTCAGATATCATACACACAAACACACACATACCCTCCTAAACACACACACACACACTCCTAAGCAAACACACACACACAGACACACACACACACACACAAACGCACCCATACACACACACACACACACACACACTCCTAAACACACACACACACACACACACACACAAACATACTCATACACTTGGGCCCTGGCCATGATGCCCCTGCCTCTGACATGACATATCCACCCTCTGGCTCGATGAAATCTGACACCATACTCAGCGCCAATTCTACAGTGCAAAACATCATACTGTGCTAGATTTCATAATCATACCTCACAATATGACCTACAGAATAACACTACTCATCTTACCCCTAATCATAATCATACCTGAAATATTACTCATATAAACTTCAATCTCGTCACTACATTAAGTGTTAATTAAGTGCTAAGTACACAGTTACACCATTGTCACCAACTTAGTTACAGTATATGAACATCAGTCTCATTCGTTTAATGTTAATCAAATGTTACATGTTCCATATGAATTCAATTTTAAACACACACACCATTGATGCAATCACCCTGCAACAGCCACCATTACCCAGGTCGCTGTTTTGGCAAAGGTTAGAGCCCTGGCCTTATCTGAAATACATCCTATATGACCATCAGTCTCATCACTTAATTAACTGTTAATTAAGTATTGAGTACACACCTACTTCATTGACACTAACTTATATGACCATTAATCTCATCCATTAAATGTCAATTAAATGTTACATTGCATTACATTTTCAAGGTTAATTAGACACTTAGTACACAGTTAGGCCACAGACACAGGGCCCTGTGTTAGTGTGGGGCTGGAGGCCTGGTGTGCAGCTGTTGCTTTAGCAGCCCACAGCATTGGATGTGACGGGGTGAGGACTGCGTGCGATTAGACCCGCTGACGGCACAACTTCTCACCGCGGATCTCCTCGATCTCAACGTTCACTCGGCCACTGTGCCGTCTTTCATTTCTGCGAGTGACATGAAATTATGGCCTGTCACACTCGATTTTGCTGCGTGGAAATACGCAGCATATTTTAGCGCTCTGCGTACCGTGTGATGGCTGTTTGAAGGAAATTAGTTTTGTTTGCTCAGCTTGCATCCGATTAATATCCGAAAAGTATTTTCTCTTTTCTTTTCAGTTGAATATGTTTGGTCATTGCAATCATATAATAGAGCAGAGTTCCTGTAAGATAGTGAGTGAAAGAATTACTGAACTGGTATCGATATTGAAAATGACCTCACTATCTTTGTGGTGTATCATTACTAGGCTTTGCGGTCAGACTATTGAACCACAGTACACTCTGTATCAAATCTGTTGAATGCCGAAGCTATTAAAATGGCCGAAGCCCTTTTTAAAATAAATCCAGATTATTAAATACTCATAGGACTTCTTATCATGGTTCATGAAATGGATCCTCTCCAACAGAATTCCCTTTGGAGAAAAGAATGATGCAGCATAGAAGCCATGTCTGTGCAACCATGTCCGCCATTTTAAAGATCGATGAGATTGAATTGACGTTCTGGGCTGTTAAAAATCTTGCTCATTACTCTAAAAAAGGAATGGATGTAATTGTTTATTTCAGCGTTGAAATAAGCCAGTTTACAAATACTGACTTTTGAAAAATGATGGCATATACACTATAGTGAAGAAAATAAATAATGTTAATAAAAAGTACAGACCTTATTTTACTTAAAGGACAAAGTTGGTCATGTAACAGTGATATTTAAGTAAGCTTAGGGTACTTAAATATTTTCCCTACAACAGAATATTTCTCAAGTGTTAGAGCGGGTTGACTCTTAAAAAGGTCTCTGTGCTCTAATCAAACTCCATTTTCTGATAGTGAATGTCAGTTCTGTCAGACTCTGATAAATGCTGCGCTCTAAACCACCCAAAATATACACTCATTTAAATGGAGAACCTCAGCTTCTAATTTTAAGACCAATTACTTTGAGTTTTAATACGCCTGTAATCCAATATCGGTTGCACAGAAACATAATTGAAAATAAAGACTAAGGCATATTTCAACGTATGAAATATGAACTAATCTAATCCTATTCAAATTATAATCAGTCAGATCACACAGTTTTGTATTCCTCTGTCGTTATGTGTGTTATTGCATTTTATCTTCAGTTTGTCCAACCTCCTGTTCACCTCTTGGGAAAGGGACACAAGAGCAAAGCCCACAAAGGGTTATAGACCTTGAATTAAACAATGGCCAGAGTGTGTGTGTGTGTGTGAGAGAGAGAGAGAGAGAGAGAGAGAGAGAGAGAGTGTGAATGTGAGTGTGTGTGAGTGTGAGTATGTGTGTGTGTGTGTGTGTGTGTGTGTGTGTGTAGGTGAATGTGTGAAGCCACAGTGTCCACAAGACAGGTTGAAAAGAACTGAAGAGGCACAAAGAGGACAAAAGGAGAAAATAAATTGAAGAAAAGAGAAATGGGTCTGCAAAGCAAGGTGAGGGAGAGAGAGAAAGAGAGAGACAGGTAGAGAGAAAGAGAGAGAAAGAGAGAGAGAGAGAGAGAAAGAGAGAGAGAGACAGGTAGAGAGAAAGAGAGAGAGAGGCAAAGAGAAAAGAGAGATAGCACAAACAAATGGGGGGATAGTGGGAGAGAGAAAGAAAGGATGGAAGTGAAAAAGTAAAAAAAGCTGAGAGAGAGAGAGAGAGAGAGAGATATCTCTACTCCCTGCTACACTAAACCCCTGCATTGCAGTACTGCTGCTTACAGAAGCTGAAGGGGGGGGGGGCTGAGCAAGAGACAGAAAGTATGTGTGTATGAGAGAGTTAGAGAGAGAGAGAAAGAAAGAGGGAGGGAGGGAGAGAGAAAAGAGAGAAGGTAGAGGTAGAGGAGGAGAGAGTCATTAAAAAACACCAACATTGTCATTGGTGTCGACTCAGGGGTGAAAACTGGCCTCAATAACATTTCAGGACAGTCCCAAACACTGCATTCCCCTCTCTCTCTCTTCCTCTCTGGACAGTCCCAAACACCGGACAGCCTCAGGCTACGGAACTTCATCAGTAAACTCCCCACCAGTCCTCCTCCCCTCCTCCCTTTCTCTCCCTCCCTTTCTCTCTCTCTCTCTCCACTTCCCTCTCTACCCTTCTCTTCTCCTCCCTTTCTCCCCCTCTCCTCTCCTCCATCTCTCCCCACCCCCCGCCTCTCTCTGTCGCAGTGGCCCTGTGTGACACGTCCCTGCGCTGGGGATGTTCGGCCATTAGCCGCTGCCCCATGGGGCCTCCCGGGCTGCCCCCTCTCTCTGATCCACGCTGTCTACCCCCCCGCAGCGTGGTCAGCAGCACACGGTCGAGGAGCGGAGCCTCCAGTGGACGGCCGCCTCTCTGGCCAGCAGACGCTCTGACCTTTGTGGCACAGCTGTGTGTGTGGGAGTTCACTGGGTCCCGGCGGAGACAAGGGACAGTTGCGTCCATCTTTATCGTACTGACCGAGCCTTACATCAACTTAAGTTAACCAGCACTTGAGAGCTTTGAGATTTGTTAAGAGATTTTTCCATTGCTACCTTGACATTGAATCTACGACCTTGGTGATGTTAACAGTTGTGCTAGTTGGTCTCAGGAACCCAAATAACAATTTGATGTTTAATGTGTCATCAGTAGTCATGATGAAGCACAGAGATGCTTGGTTTGTGTCATCAGTAGTTACTTGGTCCAGTGTTAGTGGCTACAATGAATTCAGAGATGAATGGGAAAGTGAATATGCCATTTGATCCAACATGACCAAATGGAGATCATTTTAGGTGTTGAAAAACTGCAACTCATGACTTTATTAGACGGAACATCATTTGTTTGCCAATGTCTGCCAATGTCTGCTCAATTTGATTTTTAATTGTACGTCTGCATTGGTGTGTACACAGTGTAATTGCATTGCCCAAGATATATATCCTCTGATAATGAACCTTCTAGCAGCATGCAGTCTTATTTACCAACACGTTAACATATTTAGCCTCCCTCATAAATATGAATGTGATGAGAGGAAACGCAGAGGAAGTCCAAACGAGGGCTGAATTAAACATAGAGAAACATGCTGAGTCATGGACTTTACGTGCGCCACTCAGCTCCAATCTGCTGCACAGCCACTCTGCCAGATAATAGGTAGGTAATTGGTTGCAAACAAATAAATTCTGTACATCCAGATGTATGTATTGTAAGTGTTAAGTTTACTTAATACTTACTGTATATCCAGATGTACATAATTTAACACACAATTTTTTCCATGTTTTTATTTCTCTTTTTTAATCTTGTGAGCTGGCTGGGTAATTTGTAGCTGTCTCTGTGGAAGGGATACAATCACCAAACAAGCCAAGCCAAACCCAACTAAACAAACCTTCTCTACCCTCACAGCACAGAGCCTGAAGGACAAGTGTCTTCCACTTGACCCTTAAAGCGTTATACACACACACACTCACATATCCCTCAACTTCCCTGTTGTAACCCAGACCCAGAAAGCCACCCAGACAGGTCATAGAGTACAGATACTTTCAGACAAGTACGGAACGAAATGTCATGAAACCACAGTTGAGGTAAAGTGGTGATTCATAAATGGCCATTACTTATGTCAGAATGGGCTCTGGGTTTGGTCAAAATAGGCATGAATGTCAGGGGAAAGTGGGAACATTCCTTAAGATATCATGATTTCTTAAAACCCTTCCTCTGGAAGCATCCTTTAAAAGCTGTACATTTCATTGTGCATTCACACTAGACCATTTGGTCCGGACCCGAGTTCGTTTGGACCGTTGATTCGGTGATTTTTGCTAATGTGAACGCAGTCTACCGAGCCCAGGTGTGGACCAGGGTCCGCTAGAAAACAGTGGTCTGGGGTACGGTTCGTTAGAACTCCGAATGTTCAAATGCTGTTTTTGCGACGTTGCCAAGCGATAGCTTTAAAAAAAGCTTGTGTTTATGACATAAACGGACCAAGGTCAGCAAAAACAAAAATGTAATGTGAACAGAGACAAGCTGGATCAGGGCTAGGCCAGAGTATCAGCTCTCTTCTCATTTGAAATAATGTCCTCTGAAGGACATCACTCTGGAGAACAGACCTGAAGAAGCCCTCTCTCTTGCTCTCTCTCTCTCGCTCTCTCTCTCTCTCTTTCACACACACACACACACACATACACATTAACAACCCCCAAGTGCACGCATTGTAGCACTATGATGTCATCATGTCTGATTTCCATAGGCTGAGTGGAAAGTTCTAGGTCTTCTGAGAGGGGAGGCACTGATAAGTGGGTCTTGGCTGCAGAAAGACTTCATAATGGTAGGTGACAAATGAACCAGAACAACTCTCCCAGTGGACTTAAGGCCCACGAAACAAATAGCAATTAGTGAGAATGAAAGTGAGGGATCTGACTATTGAGAGGGGAATGGGCATTGAAGCACCAGGCCTTTTGATATGAGTCTGAAAATAACTCATCACTGCATCACAACAGCCCTTCAGACACACACACACACAAACACACACACACACACACACAAGAATTTTGATCAGGGCCTGCCTTCACACCTTCACCACAGCAGGCTTTCCACAGGATAACAGGATCACTCTCACAGGGAGAGAAAAACACTTCAGAATGACTTACCACGCGTATTGAATTACTCGTATTTCTTGAGATTGGTTTTAGTGCTTCAATAACGACCACACTTTCAGTTAGAGAACAAAGCTTAAGAATGTCCCATCAGATCTATTTAACTTTGTTTTTATTTACCTCATAAGTAAACAATACACTTTAAATAAATTAAACTCTCTCTAAAAGGCTGTGTATGTTTTTGAATGTAATCACTTCATACCAGAGTGCTTGTTAATTGAGCTGTCCTGTCTGGAATAAATACTGGCCGGCATCCCTAAATGTGGTCAAAATCCCTCATTATTCCTCAAAACAAAGGCATTGAAATATGGAAGTGTGATCCAGGCCCATCCAAAATGGCCGACAGCAGAGAATAATCCAGAGTCCCAGCAGGCCGCTTGGTTTAACTGTGCGCATGGATTAATCACTGTCCTCTCCTGTAGCAGACACATAGATCTCTCAGGGGGAAAAAGGCTCGGTAGACATTTTGTTGGTTTAGGTATAGATCAGGTATAGATCAATGGCACTGGCCTTCAGACAGCCTGACTGGACAGTGCTGTGACTGAGTGACTGCTGACTGGACAGGGCAGACTGTGGTCAGGACAAACATGCAGCGACACCAGAGCACACAGGACGCGTGTGTGTGTGTGTGTGTGTGTGTGTGTGTGGACACTAGAGTACACAGGACAGAGACGGACACAGAGAGGAGTGAATCAAGTGACGGACAGACAGGAGGTCCCATTGCAGATGACATGGCAGATCAGATAGGAAGTAAATGTGTCCAGTCTGTTGATTCGCTGTGACATACACACAAACCCTTTCGCTGTCTTCTTTTCTTGCACCCACACTCCTACACATACACACACAATCATGGACACACACACACACACACACACACACACACACACACTGACACACACACACACACACACACACACACACACACACACACACACACACACACACACATACACACACACACACTGACACACACACACACACACACACACACTCCCACATACACACACACTTACACATACACACAAACATACACACACACACCTGCCACCCCACTTTTGCAGGGAGATACATACCATTGATAAAAACAGAAATATGACATATTTGCTGCTGCTGGCTAAAATTAAAAAAGATTCAAGTCGTTATTAGGTTAATGAGATGGATGTGAGTTAGAAGCCGAATGCCTACAGTCTATATGGGTCAAACACTGGAGAGGATGTGGGTGATGCTATTGCAGAGTTAACTCAGCACTCCAGATACTCACTGCAAGCTGATGGATTTAGAATCAATTATGTTTATCCACAATTTCCTCATCAACATCATCTAATAGAAACTAATGAACTGCAGTATTCCCCGGTTATTTTCTTCTTCTTTCTTAAGTGTGCTACATAAGTCAATGTCTGAAACATCTACTAATGTGGTCCTACAGAGAGCCTGACACACATCTCCGGTCCAAGGCCTTCTAACCAGAAAAGTGTGTATCGAGTACTGCAGGGCCTTAAAGTTTAAGTGTTGAGTGCTGAGCTTAAAAGTCAGCTTTCTTCTTTAATCAGGCAGCCTCTACTCTGTCAGTCTGATGACATCAAATAACTCATTGAGTCCCTCGTCCCTTTAACAGATTGGTGTGCTACTGAATGGCAACACTCAATATCTGTGATTTTTCTTTTAGCCCAAAGATCCAACAAACTCAAAAGTGTAAAATCTTACTCCTCCGTATACTTTGTGGCTAGAGGATCGGCATAGGAGCTGAGACACTGGAACCCCAGTAATACAGACACAGAAAATGAACACACAACGTCAACCGGGAATAAGCATAGCCTATCTGACATGTCTACAATTTTGTTTTGTACCTAATTCTATAAAATAACATGAAAACAAATAGGCAAAGGCCCTGGTGTAAGTACTGATGGGCAAAGGCTATTTTCACCATAGTACAAATAATGTATGCTATTTGCACCTATGTATAATTAGAAGTGGATGCTATTCGTACCCTGGTGTATAGTAATGTGTACTATTTACACCCTGGTGCGTGAGCTAGCTACAGTAGTTGTTGCAATCAAAACCTCTGTTTGAGAACTGCTTTCTTCTTTAAATTGCTCTATTTTATGCAGAGACGTTGGTACATATGCGCACTTACACTTCTACTTCTACTAAGTAACTATCTCTGCCAAAATGCTTTACACAGGTATTTTAACGCTAACCACTTAACTATCTGCTTCCACATCCGGTTGGAAGTTTGCAGACAAACTTAGACGTGACCGTCATAATCACAATATTGCTGTTAGCGCTAACTGCCTGCTGTTCCATCCCAACCACGGGCATCAGAGGCACAGAAGATGGCCGCCCAGTTGCACGGCCCAGACTGTCACATTAAGAGCAGGCAACCGAAGGGACAGCTATTGGGCCTGTAAATCATGACTCATGAGTTTGCAGCCAGAGTACATAACTCACTGTAGGCCTATCTCAGATAGCGTACTTCCTTCACACACTTTATACACCAATACACTTTATTGCAGTGCACCGTGTGCTTACTCGTGGAGTGTGTCTATTTCAACAGAATAGTGTCATCTTAAATGGAATACCAACTCCGTGCACTTAACAGAAATGAAGATCGCAACATTTAAATATATGATGTTTTTCTAAACAAAGTTTGGAAGGAGCCCTTAGGGATGCGCCAGGATATAGCCGGCCTCCTTATCCATACATCGCACAGCCCGGCATTCGCAAAATTATCCCTCCTCCTCCATTTCACTGATAGCCCAGTTACTCATCCTCCTTACAAAAGGGGGGGGGGGGGTGCAAGCGGCCATCGCTCTATCGTGATCTCCGCTTCAGGCATTCCAGGACCCCGGCCAGCTACCATGCCAAACACGCACTTAGCTTACACTCAGCATAGCAATCATACCGACGGGCAAACTAGTGAAAACTTTATTAGTGTCCTCTATTCGACAGTGACATGGCTGTACTGTGGTGAGGTCCACCAGTATCCACCATTCCACACTCAGCTTTTTCACTTTTATGAGTGCACCATCCGGGGACTAGCAAGGCACTTTGTGTTGTTAAAATGTTCAGTGTGAATGCACTCATGCACTCAAATTAGGTATTGTGAGTGCAGAAATACGCCATCTGAGACACAGCCACTGTCTGCCAACAATACTGTCAGTCCCACTGTGAGTTTATATCATCCTTAAATTAGAGCATTCTCTAAAGGTATTGTCTAAAACTTATGCTTTAAATGCTCAAGAAAAGAAGTGTTGGTAATGGTCTATTAAGCATTTAACAATTATATTCATTACAATAAAGAGAACAAACAACTCTTGTTTTGCCTAAACTTAGTTGTGCAGTTTTGAGGCTCTCATGACCTGAGCGGCAGATGGCTGAGGAACAGATCCAGCCATAATTCACTGGATCCCCCCGGAGACAGCTGTGTCCTCTGTAAGATGCACATTTCAAACAAGACGCATCCATGCACTGCCTCACTAATGATCTGAGCCTGAACCTGTGACTGCAGCATCTCTGGAACCAGATATGCTCCTGTTCATGCGTGCTCATGAAGATGAACAAGCAAATTATTCCAAGAATGAATAGATTCATAAACAAACAATGGTAAGCCAGAGGTAATTCTGGCTTTTGCTAATTACTCAGCAGGACCTCATCTGTAACGCTTCAGCCAAAAGCATTCACTCTTGCTTATTCAGTTTGCTGGCAGAGGCCTGATTGGCTTGCTGAACTAAACAAGCTTTGAGTGACAGGACCCATCTGCTGAGAGCACCACCCACTGAACCACAGAGGAGCGTCGGTGTGGCAGTGAGCCATGGAAACAGCCTACATTTCCTGCCTGTCCACACACACAAATACACAAAAACATCCACACACAGAGGGAGAGAGAGAGAGATACACACACACAAACACACACACACACAAACAAACAAACAAGCACAGACACACACACTCTTGCAGTTTTTCGACAACAGATTGCAGAGAGGCTGCCAGGCTCAGAGAAAATTTTAGCCGCAGTGTTTCTCAGGCCAAAGACACACACACACACACACACACACACACACACACACACACACCCGCACACTACGGGAAAACAGACTGTGGACAGCCTTTTTGTGCCCATCCATGTGCTGCATCAGCCAGGTTTAGGGTACAGGAGGGAGCTTCTTCAATTTAGAGATCATGGCCGGCCCTGAGTGAATTAGCCTCAATCTCTGCTTCATGCTGATGTGCTTTTGAGGCTGCAGTGTAAATGTGAGAAGAGAGACAGTAGCTACACAATAAATCTTTCCTTCTCCTCCTCAGTGTAGCAGCTCTGTCCAGTTTCAGCACTCCAGCTGCATGGGTCCAGCTGAATGCTAACAACAACAGGTTTTTCCAAACACCACTGGTCTCAATTTACAGGCCCATGGGGTCTGTCAGGAGGTTGGGTTCCCCTTAGGCTACCCATATGGAGGCTTAGACAAACCAAACTATCGGATCCAGGCCGAATCAATGCCTGATCCGGGCCAGAATCACCCACTGCTTTGATGCCGGAAGTATTTGTTTTCTTTAAAGTGGGAAATTGTTTCCAGGACCCAATTTTGGATGAACAGAAACAACAGAGAATTAGCAGTGTTCTGGGGATTGGCAATTAACGTCATAAATGCAAAGTGACTCATGAAAGCACAACTAACGAAGCTTTGCATTAGTTGCTAATTGTCTGAATATTTAACAGGGCTGTCTTGATCACACACACAGACACACATACACGCACACACAAACACACACACACACACACACGAGCAATCTAAACCTGACAAACAAAATAGCTGACTGCCAACAGTGTTTAGTCTGCTTCAAAGTTGCTGCATGGTGCTTTTGGTGATATATTTGACAACATCATGCTGCTAAGGAAGTTAATTCAGGGTAGCTTCTGCCGTTAATGGGAGTTACAGCTGTGATTAAAAAAAAAAATCCTTTACATGACTCTATTCCAACTACATTATGTTAAACTAGCCACCTATTACCTGCTTATTGCTGATTTACATAATTACATCATCAATCCATTTATCTCTATGCTTTTATCCAAAGCGACTTCAGTGAGGAATAAGCTTATGTCACGTGAGCGCCATTTTGAACCTTCGCAGTGCCAATTGGAAGTTGAGGTGGTAGATCTGCTGTCATGCTACATTCACTTATAGGGCTCTATCTTCCGTCCCGGCGCAATTGACTTTGTATACTCGCGCGTTTGTCTTTCCTATTTTGCAGTCAGCGCATATTGGAATTTTCCCTCCACAGGTACATGTAAATTAGGGAATTCGATTGCGCCCACGGGGGCAGTTCAGCTAAAAGACGGGGCGTGTTCCGGCGCAAACGTTCACTGTTGATATTTTGCAGTTTCAGAAAACAATTCCGCCACAGACCAGGAACTCCCTGGTCTAAAGTCTGTGGCGAAAATGCAGATGCTATTTTAAGGGTGCATGCATGACCACAGGCCTGCATGAATGAATGCGTTGCACACCAATCTACAGACACCCCCGTGCACAGACGGAAACATTCAAAGCCTTGATAATATTTGTCCATTTCCCGGTTTTGTTCGTGCATTGGTGACCTAAATATTTAGTAGCCTATATAGTACAACATCTACATGCAATATCTTTACAACAACGCCTAATTACGACCTATTAATCTGGACAACTTTACAGCCCTATAAAGGCTAAAGTTACTTTTAGTTTTGTTCCAATTTACCGTTACACAACATGGGCTACAACAAGGTAGGCAAAATTATGGTGCTTAAAACCTTAAAGCACCATAATTTTGCCTACCTTGTTGTAGCCCATCTGAAATAACTCCAAGCTTTGCTATGTTCCCTCCATCCATTCGTTATTTTCAAAAAACGTTTTATATCCATGATGGCCTTGAAGTCTTGAGTTAGTGAATTAGCTTAAATCAGCTTTTCATGTGCTGTTAACCAGCAACAGATAGTACAAGAAAGCAGCAAGTATGGTTACAATTTCTGTACAATTTCTGTAGTTGCTGCATCCATTCATTGTTATTCTCTCTCCTGCTCAAATAAATGTTGTGTGTGAATTAAGTTGATGATAACGTGTTTACAAACTCCGCTTTACAGAAAATATTGTAAATAGTCTACTGTCACGCAGTTAATGGGATACTGTGCAGAGTTGAAAGTTAGGTCAACTTAAACGAAGCCCTTGCTTGGCCGCCTGTGCTGCGCAACGCACACTTAGCTCCTCTCATCTATACAATGTAGTTCCCATTTCTGTAAACCATACATAATTTCAAAGAAAAATATTACCACTCGAGGGAAATCAGTGTGGTGTCCATGTGAAAAAATAGGCATAAATCTAGCGTAGCCTACACATTTTCACGAATCACTGATGTGTTGATGACATAAATTAGGAAATGTTAGAGGACTTAAGGAGACGTGATGTTGAACTGCATGCCGATGCCATTTAACCCTAATGCCCCAGCGGCAGCACGGGAGAGAAGAGATTAACTGACAGAAGATATGCATTGTCTATAGAGAGGTAATGTTAGATTACATTGTACATTGCAAATATATCACCATGCATTCATAACCTCGTGATTCAGTGAGAATGATCCCAAAACATCGGAAAGTATGTCTTTGTGACAATTCTGTATTACATTTTGTCAAGATGAAAAATCAATAGCTAACTGTTCCCAACTGAACAGTGATTATAGCGCTGTGAACGCTCCTGGCTGCGCCTGGCAAATACGCCACCATAATAGCAATCAGCTATGGAACAAGCGTGCCTGTTGTTAAAGGGAATGTGAGATGACGCTCTGATTGGTTTATTGCACGTTACGCCCAAACCACACCCATGATTAATGTAGCTACTTCAGACAACCCCATTTTAGATTTGCGTCGGGCGCAACAGTCAAATATCCCGCCGGTAAAATAGCATCAGTGCCCGAGATCCGCCCACAAAGTGAATTGCGTTTTGCGCAAAGACACTTCCGTTTTAGACCATTAAAATAGGGCCCATAGTGTCATATACAATTTGAGCTGCTTTGATAACAATCGTGATATCTTGGACAAAAAACCTTAGAATTAATGTTCACAATGATGGATATCAAAAAGTGAGCTAATGAAGGAAATCGGATCCTGAGATCAGTATAAATGGATATATTAGTAGGATAGAGGGCTGCATCA
>NW_027468837.1:29172186-29242186 GCF_046254945.1 Alosa pseudoharengus
TGTTGTGTTGACGGGACGTTCACAGCTGCATCATTTCCGATACTGGAAATGCTGCTGATAACAGGCCTATCCGTCTGTAACTCTAAATCCTGCAAAATAGAATGGAACGGATTAATATTCATTTCTGAGTAAATCATATATATATATATATAAAAAAAAACATTTTGCCAAGATTTGGATTTTACCTCTTGAACACCAAAATGTCCTCCTAAGCACTATTAGTGGATAACTCAGCTCTCCCCAACATCTTACTGTGTCAGCGCCCATGTAGTCCAATAAATACCTGATAATTGCCCCACCAAATGACTGTGGCATCTGGACTCCCGGCTGGGACCTGGCCTGCCTCCGTCCAGGATCTGGCTGTGACCCGCGTCAGCCTCATCTGCCGTCTGTGGGGATGTCATGCCGCGTGTAAGACAAATGAAGCGAAATGAGGGCATAAATGAATTTGACGGCGGTGAGCCCCAGACACATGTAATGGAGGTTAAGCTCCGTGTGTTAGCCACTCATGTTGCCCAATTCGGCCCAATTGTCTGGCTTGCTCATTCAAGCTGGTGTCTCGAAATTGCCTGTCTGCTAAACTGAGATGGATGGTTTCTCTGGAGGAGGCTGGTGTGTGTGTGTGTGTGTGTGTGTGTGTGTGTGTGTGTGTCAGGGGGGAGCCCACTGCTATAATCACCCCCCACCAACCCACCGCCCCTGCCATACACACTTCACCATAGCCCAAAGAATGTAAGGGTGAAATGGCACAGTAGCCTTCATTTTAGAAGGGGTTTCTATGGGCTTGGTTTGTGAGTTCAATCTGTTTGTATCTTAATCGTACTATACTTTTTTTTAACAATTTAACAAACAGATTTCATTTAGTCTGTCCTGTCAGCCACCCACATTTAAGCACCATGAAGCCTGTACGATAGCTCTGTTGGTGGATAAACAGTCATCCAAACACCACCAAACACCAACTAACTATTTGATAGCTCTGTTGCTGGATAAACAGTCATCCAAACACCAACTAACTATTCGATAGCTCTGTTGGTGTATAAACAGTCATCCAAACGCCAACTAACTATTCGATAGCTCTGTTGGTGGATAAACAGTCATCCAAACACCAACTAACTATGGTCCTGACAGGGTCCTTCTCTAGCCAGTACCCCAGTGAGTCATGGGGATGATGCAATGTGTGAGCAAAAGCTGATCTATGTGTACGGCTCTGATTATGAGATCATCTATATGAGGGGGAGATGACCAGCAGACAGTGTGGTATTACCGGCCATTTGTATCAGCTGATTTACTGTAAACAACCCCTCAAATCTGTCAGTCAATCTCAAAACCATGATATGACTGCTGTCATGGAAACGTGTTGATAGAAGCGTCTCCGTGTCTCCTGTCCTCATGATTGCTGTCATGGTAACTCGTTTTGACCGGGACGTTTGGGTGACTCCTGTCCACATTCCCTGGCTGAGCTCATGTCGATCTCTCAGTCTCTCAGTGTGATGGCCTCTGTGACGGCTCAGGGAACAAGATGACAAACAAGCCATCGGCAACAAATCTATTACACCTCCAACTCTCTCACTGAAATCTATTGCTTTGAAATGGCTCACTCACTCATGCTCACACACACACACTCACACACACACACACACACACACACACACACACACACACACACGCCCACTGCACTGATATCGATCCGTGCTTGTTCGAGGTGTGCGTGTGTGTGTGTGGGTGTGTGTGTGCGTATGAGGTGTATATGTGTGTGTGCATATGTGTGTGTGTGTGTGTGTGTGTATGTGTGTGTGTGTGTGTGTGTGTGAGAGTGCGTGTGTGTGTGAGTGTGTGTGTGTGTGTGTGGGTGTGTTGTGCAGCGGGGAGCTGTTCATTTTGAGCTGAGGCTCTGGGATACATCTCTTTTGAAGCTCCCTCCATGGCAGCTTGAGACCTTTTTAAGTAGGCCTGCTTCTGCGGTCCTGTGTTATTATCTGTAAAATACTGGATTTTAAGGCTACCCTCCAAAACACTAAGCACAGAATTATAGTCATTTCAATACCACTTCAGTCTATTGTGTGATATTCCGTTCCACTGTATTTGAAGGTATTGGAACATTGATTTAAATTCAGTCATCAAGTATAGGTTGTTTAAAGTTATTGATTGTATAAATGATTTTACATAATTTCTCTGCTTTTAATGTTACTCAATATCACATCTCACTTACATTATGTACAGTGATATTTCATTCACATTCAGGTTTCATAGCTGCACGTCTTAAGTCCACTGAAGTCAGGGATTATTCCCATTCAGGTTTCATTGATGCACTTGTGCGAGTTTGGCTGAGGTCCTTAAAAGTGCTGAGATTAATTAGTGAGGTAGGAGGCCCCACCAGAGACCTTGCCTTCCTCTCCACGTCCTCTCCAAGCCACCCTGCCAGGCAGGAGCACAGGCTTCGCTGAGGTGCAGGGCTGCTATTCAATTCACACTTCCAGGTTGTGACTTAATCAATGGTTGTTTCATTAAGAATGTCTTCTTGTTACTGTCTCAGCAGACATTTGCACAGGGAGAGGTATGTGGATTTGTTTCAGCAGCAAAATCACTTTGGAGGCACAGCAGTTCCTAATTAAGCCTCGCTATTTGTCTCAGGACAGGTTGTACAAGCTCTGGGGTTTGTCTCCTTGGCCTCAGTCACCTTTATAAATTGTGCATCTACGATTGTAAGGAAAGGAACAGTGCAGTAATTGTCATGTGGGCTCAATTTTACGTTTTAGAAGTTCCAATGTATGCTTTTGTTGGATCACACAGTTCTGCACGACAGAAGACGGTAAATGCTTCTGACAAATTGTGTTGGAATGGAAATCAAATGCAATCACATGGACCTGCAACAGCATCCAGACATGTTGTGCCCTTTGTGCAATTTGTGTTTTCTTGCTCAAACTGTGGTACAAACAGGCTCTACAAATCCAATCATCAGCGCTGCAGTCCATGCTTGCACAGCAGAGAGGCTTAAACACAGACGAACAGGGAGCTCCAGAGAAGCCTAAGCACACAGCTCTCCTGTTGAATGGCAATCATCTGGGCAGAGAAGAGTGCCGAGCTGAGCGCTGGCTACTGCAGAGACGGCCAGAGCCAACACTAAACCCACATCGCAGGAGCACAGACTCGGCATGGATCTGGCCCTGGTCTGGCATGGATCTGGCCCTGGTCCGGCATGGATCTGGTAGAATGAACTAAATGTCATCTATCCAGAAGGCACAGAGAGGACATCCAGCATACGATGCTACTGCCAGACAGTCTGACCCAACACCAAACCCACATCACAGTAAAGGTCACAATGACACACACTCTGGCCTGGGATTGGTGTGGATCCAGTCTAACTGTGGCATAAATCTGGCAGAGCCAAATGTCAGCTGCCCAGGCCAAGAGAGGGCACCCAGCGTCGGCAGCGCTGTGCTTCTGCCAGACAGCCAAAATGGAACCCAAACCCACACATCTTACAGTGGCAGCACCTGACAATGAAACAGATCTGTCATGGATTTTTCCCAGGTCTGGCATGGCTGTAACAGAGTTAGCTGATGTGCCAGCTATACAGAGCTATCCCAGTAAAGTGGAGCAGGCAGAGAAGAGCCAATGTCCAGCACAACATCCATTGAAAAAACACACACTGCACTGCTCAAGACCACAATGCTCCAAGCTCTGGCATGGATACAACTGACACTGGAGAGGATTTGGCATGAATGTGGCGCGGACCTGGCCTTAATGTGGCTCAGATCTGTCACAATTAGCTGAATGTCCACCATCCAGGCAGAGAGGAGAGTCCGCACACAGCACCGGGCTACTGCTGGACATCCATTACCTGCAAGCCAACCCACACTGCAGTAACGGCACAGACAGACAGCCGCTGACTGACACCAATCTGGCGACAATCTGGCAGAGTTAGCTGTCATGTAAGATACCAGACTAGACTCACCTTTACTCAGCCACAAGCAGAGCCTGACTGAAGGAAAGGCCACCCCAGCACAGCCAACGGCTAACTCTGTCTAATGGTCTGCCATGGATGCAGCAGAGATAGCTATTATCTCAAGCACATATTCATTCAGACTGTTTCTCTTCCTCATCAATAACAATGTAAAGGGACAGTATGAGTTGCTGTTAGAGGTAATACAGTGGTTATATAAAAGTACATTACAGGCAACTAACTGCACGTTTTGCAAACTCTTGTATGAGCAAAATATAATAACACCAAATAAATAAATAAATATAGTTTGTAAAATCCTATATGGTCAACACCATATATGGTCAAAATAGACAATGTATTATTTGTGTAGCAAGAGCACCCTAGAGACAGTACAGAGTACAGTAGGCTAGAGGTTACGTGGTCATTATTTCCTGTTTTCCCCATGAGGGAGACTCGTGCCAGAGAAAGGAGAGGAGATAATTAATGAAGGCAGGCACCTCTGCAGCATGAGACATAATAACCAACAAACAAACAAACAGTCTGCCTGAGTCTGTGACCAGGAATAATTAAAGCAGCCAGGGCCTTTGTAGGAAGAACCGTTTGATATGCGGAGCATTGCGGCATGTTGATCCAGCAGGGAACAAATAAAATATAGGAGATAATTCCATGGTATTCCCATGGTAAAAACAATCCCATGGAATTCCCATGGTAAATACAATCCCATGGCATTCCCATAGTATATCAAATGGTATTCCCATGGTAAAAACGGCAGCCTGTGTAAAAACAATCAAACAAGCTAAGGAGCTGACTCTGGTGCAGGTTTGGCCCAGGTCCAGTTCTGGCACCGATTTAGTACACACTTGGTTTTAACCAGTTGAGTGGGCCAAAACACTGACCAGTTGAGTGGGCCAAAACACTGATCTGCCAACAGGACAATGCAGATGCTTAGATAAGAGGCCTGCTTGTAGCCCTGCTTCTTTGATCAACATCATTATATAACAAAATGCCACTTGTAATAGCCTCACGTAGTCAAGATTAATACACACAGCTAAAGTAATATGATGTTCCAGAAAATGTGATTGGCGACATGCCCTTGGAGCAGTGGGGGAAACTAGTCTCAATCCAAACAGAAATGAGAAGCTACATAATAAACCATTTTCTTTTTAATTGAAATGGCCTACTAGCAAGGCATAAGCTCCAGCATACGACACAAATAAGCCCAAAGACACAATACCACTAAACAGTCCTCACACTGACTCATTCCCAGGAATGGGTTTCTGCAAACCAATTAACAAGCTGAGAGAAGTCTTTTGGAAAAGGAGAGTTGTGCAGCAGGTTGTTGACACTTTTCCTCTGTCTCATTTGATGGAATCTGGTGGAAGTGTCAGTGTCAGTTAGGCTATAACATAAGGTAGTGCCTGCTAATGTCTACTGATGATACAGATTATCATGGGTATGTAGCTGCAACAATGATGTATTGGCTGCTGTGGCTGTCTAAAATATCAGATGTGTCAACATACTTCCTGACTCGGTGAGCTTTCAGCAGAGACATGCTTAGACACTAAACAATAAGTTAGTAGAGAGATGGAGGGTGGGGGCACAAAGAGAGAGAGAGAGATAGAGAGAGAGAGGGGGGGGGGGCTTGCATTTATTTCTTCACTCTTTTTACTGTTTAATAACTCTGGCCCAATGTGATCTGTGGACACTGCAGGGACTGAGGATAGGTTCCTCTGCCTATCAGGTAGATTAATGAAACCAGCTTCTTAAAGGGACACCAGGCAAGCCTGATGCTTTTTCTCTACAAAACTCCCCCTCGCTCGGTCTGAAGCTCTTTTCCTTTTCTTTGCGTCTTCCGTTAAGGGTTTTCAATTCAATTCAATTTATTGTGCTTATAGAGCGCCAAAACATAACACATGTATCATGGCGCTTTACAGAATGTAGGCAATCAGAGAAAGAAGGAAAGAAAGGAAGAAAAGAAAAGCAAGAGAGAGGCCCATGGGTAACAGGGGCGAGGAAAAACTCCCTAGAATTGGAGATATATATAGGAAGAAACCTCGAGCAGATCCACGACTCAAGGGCCTGACCCATCTGCCTAGGGTCAGTACATGACAGTAAGGTCTGTATACATGACAAATGCATATGATAGTCGGGTGTAGAGAATAAGACATGGTGTTAAGCACTTGAGCTGAAAGTTACAAGAGGTGGGATGATTACGTATCCGTTATGGTAATTCGTTATTCCTGATTTAGTGACAGAAAGTTCAATAGTCCAGCGTTGGGATTGTCCAGGGGAAGGGAGTTGTCGAAGGGCATGTGGTGGGTTGGCAGACGGGCCAGTAATCCAGGCAGAGTTGTCATAGGCTGGTGGTGGGTCGCTAGGCTGTACGGGCCAGGAGTCCAGATAGGGGGCAGTAGTAGGGCAGTCGAGGATGGGACTTCAGGTGAGATGGGTGAGAGGAGGGCCAACACACGGATGGTTGATGACTGGTGATGATATACCTCACAAGTGAGGTACAGTAAGGGGGAAGAAAGAGAGATGTAGAGTGGGTTAGTATTACTGAAAATCAAAATGGTTAATGTCATTAAGTAATCAGTAGTACTATATATTGTTACAGTATACCATGGTGGGAATAGGCAAGAGAGGGAGAGTTGAGGGAGAGAGGGAGAGAAGGGGGGAGAGGAGAGGGGGGGGGTTGTTTTCGCTGCTTTTTCGCCGGCTTTGCCATTATACACACGTTTTCAACAATCTCTAGCGTTTTGTTAGCCTGCTGTAAACTGATCCTGCTTCGGCCGGCGGATAGGATACACCGAACTTGCAAGTGGGATATTCTTCCTACAGGCAGTAGGGGTGGGCGAGAGAGCCTTCATTCGCCCCGTAATGAGTCATTTAACCATATACCGACTTACGAAGATGATTAATTAACACGAAAACGTTGCCTGGTGTCCCTTTAAAAGAACTTCTGATGGACTGACACTGTAACTAATTCCAATTTTCAGAGACATTATGCTGTGTAAAACAAGCAGTTCAGATATTTAAGCCATATGCAATGGCATGTTTGCTTCAGTTTCTAACATACTGCATATAGATATCTACATGTTTAAAACAGATTAGTTGTCTTACTAGTCTTAGTTGATCAACCTTAAACAAAAGATACAAGCCACTGTAACCCACCAAATACAATTTCAGAGGTGAGAGGAGGAAGGACAGGTAAATTAAGTTTCATACACAAATAACTGAGCAAACATAGTTTTGAACAGTTTAAAGCCATTATAGTTCATTTCTGCACCTTTCTGAATAATGTGATAGTAATATGATCTATATGTATATGATCTATATATTATAGATCACAGGCTCTCGTAATTCAATGAAATACATAGAGAAGTCCCTATAAACCATTTTTAAAGGCAAAATATATTCCTCTGATGTAGCTAGTCCAGACCAGCAGAAGTGAGTCAAATTAATGTCATTTTAATTTTTTTCCACCTATCAGTTGATAAATATAGAGTCTTAAGCCTTTGATTTTTTTTTTTTTTGCGAGCTGTCATGATCTGTCGGGAGAGGGAGACAGTGCTGTCATTTACCCTTGCTAATCAAATTAAGCCTTGTTAAATATTCCCTATGAAATATTCCCCCTGGCCTTTGAAGTGTCCACTCCTCAGAAATCATGTCCAACGCCGGCATTTACGAGGCCAGGTCAGGCACAGCTTATGCCCACCGCATTCAAACGAGCCTCACAACCTCCATTTTCATTTTTTCCTGCCCCGGGATGGGCTGGGATGCCATAACCACAGGCAGATGCTATTGGGCTTTATGGCTGCCGCCCTGTGCTTACTGCTTACACTCCTGCCATTCACTCGACCCGCTTCAGAGAGGCCCTGCAACATATGCATCACAGCAACAGCAGTGTGTAGAGACAAAGACAAGGCAGCAATTATGTGTGTGTGTGTGTGTGTGTGTGTGTGTGTGTGTGTGTGTGTGTGTGTGTGAACATCCATTTTGTGGCTGTCTTTTCTAAGCAGCAGTGTGTAACTAACTGAGTCATGGCTCTGCTCTCACAAAGGGCCGAGCAGCTCCAGCTCTTACTCCTGCTGCTGCGCCAAAAGCTCTGAGTCAGCACTTTTTACTTCCAGGCCAATTATCTGAATGCTGCGTTGTCCACTAATTTATCCCAGCCTTAGCAGATGATAGAGGGAGCAGAGGCCTTTGTGTGTGTGTGTGTGTGTGTGTGTGTGTGTGTGTGTTTGAAGGAGAGAGAAAGAACCAGAAAAAGAGAGAAAGAATGAAAGGGACTCGGTGTTCATATTCAGAGACATTATGTGTGTGTGTGTGTGTGTGTGTGTGTGTGTGTGTGTGTGTGTGTGTGTGTACATCTGAGTTAGAGTCTGTTATTAGTACAGCAGTAGCAGGCCCTGAGGAGTTGTGTTCTCTGCTCAGTGGTCGTGTTTAATCTGTCTCCTCGTCTGCACCGTACACATCACTGCCCCCCCCCACCACCACACACACACACTGCACCCTACACACACCCCCCCCCCTCCCACACACACACACACACTGCACCCGACATATCACTGCCCCCCCCCCAACCACACACACACATACACACACACTGCACCTTACACATTACACACACACCCCGCACATCACCACCCCCCCCCCACACACACACACACACACACGCACACATACTGCACCCTACACATCCATGCTCCGTGCCCACCGTACACACCACCTCTACACCTCCACTCAGCACTGTGCACCAATGATCCTCTCTGCACATGCTGCTCTGCAGTGAGGCAGCTGCACAGACAAAACATGCCAAAGCAGAATGGGGACAGACCAGCATCCAGACACTGTGTGTTTGTGTGTGTGTTGGGGGGGGGGGGGGGTTAAGAGCTACAGAATGGAATGCACCCTCCCAGGCACTGAGTTTGTGTGTGTGTGTGTGTGTGTGTTTGTGTGTGTGTGTGTGTGCGTGTGCATTTGTGTGTTTGTGCGTGAGCGTTTGTGTGTTTGTGTGTGTGTGTGTGTGTGTGTGTGTGTGTGTGTGTGTGTGTGTGTGTGTGTGTGTGTCATTGAGAGCTACAGCAGAGAGGCTTGCCCTCTCCCAGACACAGAATGATTCATCCCACTGGTGTGCATAGAAAGAAACAGAAAAGCTGTTTTTGCCACTTCGAGCCACATCCACTGCTGTTCCTACTGATTGAACAGTTGGGAGATATGCTGCTAATTACTGCTGTTTGAAAAAAGGGGGAAAAAAGAAATAAATGTTTTTATCACACACTGTTTGTCAGTTTGCAGGACTATTCCGAGCAGTGTGTGTGTGATGTAATGCAAATCTGACTGTTGTCTAATTTATTCTCTCTGCCTCATTGTCTGTTTGCTTGTGTGTGTGAGTGACTTGTGCATATTGTACATGATATAATATAACCTCCTGAAGTGTATAGGTGTACTTACCCAGACTGATGTGTTCTTTCTCACTGTGTGTGTGTGTGTGTGTGTGTGTGTGTGTGTGTGTGTGTGTCCTCTGCAGGCCCGGAGCGAGGAGCGTGTGTGTGAGTGTGTGTGTAGCTAGCTCACCACCACCACCATGAAGCTGAACCTGCTGCGGCAGCCCCAGGCAATGGTGGCCCCGGAGCCCACGGGAGCCAGCACCACCAGCGCCATGACCGCGTCCCCGGCGCCTGCCATCTCCACCTCCGCCGGCAACTCCAGCGAATCCGAGGGGACCGTCAACAAGAACGACGTCTTTGAGGAGATCAAGAGCAAGTTCCTCAACGAGATTGACAAAATCCCACGTGAGTAATGTCCCTTTGATCCTCTGACTGCTAAGTTGACATCTCTCTCTCTCTCTCTCTCTCTCTCTCTCTCTCTCTCTCTCGCTCTCTCGCTCCAGGTATCCAGTAGTAAGGTTATGATGGTTTGAAATCTCTCAGCTGTAGGTTTTCTACATACTGTAGGAATACACCAACAGTATATGCACCTGGTCATAAAAAGTAGGAGAGAGGCCGTTATACATGAATACTTTTATTTGCAAATAAAACTATTCAGGCCAGCACTCTAATAGTTTAGAAAAATACACATTGAGTGAAGCCTGCTCCTATCCTCACTTACCTGGTCATAAGAAAACGTTTAGATTTGCATGTGTGCATATAGCCAGGTAAGGCAGGTGAAGTGTTTATGTGATGTACTTCTATGTGTGTGGACATGTGAACTGCACATACTGAAGTATGTGACCATGACCTTCCTGACCTTGTCCCCCCCCCCCCACCACACCCACCCCCCCTGCAGTACCACCCTGGGCGATCATCGCTATCGCCGTGGTAGCGGGCCTGCTCATCATCACCTGCTGCTTCTGCATCATCAAGAAGTGCTGCTGCAAGAAGAAGAAGAACAAGAAGGGCAAGAAGGGCAAGGACGGCTTCAACATGAAGAACATGCAGGGAGATGTACGTCACTGTGGCGCCGCCATGGCAACATGGCCCGCTGTCATGGCGACAACCATGTTTAGCGCTCCACTCCCCACTCCCGATCACATTTACACATCAAGATATTCCTAAAACTCAAGTTGAACTTGAGAAGCTAATGCAGGGAATACTGTCACACTGCAGATGTCAGGAGACAGAGTACATAGCGTAAAAAACAAACAAAAACAACAAACAAAAACAATCTCTTATGTTTCGTTTAGTCTCTACAGCACTAGAGTCGTCCATTTTCTTCTGTCATTTCAACAGTTTTCGTTCCTGTGTTTGTGATACACTATGCATTATGTAATTCATTGTTGCTTCCATGACAAATGACACACTCTTTTAGAGCCCAGTCAGGGTGTCAGTGAGGATTTTGAAATGCACAGCAGCCATCTCCAAAGCTGTCAGATCTCCAAGCAAAGCTACGCTGAGTGACAAACAAGCCTGTAGAGTGTACTCATGCTTTTTCTTACAACTCTTGTGACGTTAGAACTGCTGGAGTGTGTCATTTCTCAGGTGTGTTGTTGGAGCTTTAGTTCTTGTTGTTGTTGGGCGCGCGTGTGTGTGTGTGTGTACTGTGTGGAGTAGTAGTGTGTTTGTGAGTTCACCCTCTCCCTCTCTCTCTGCTCTCCTCCTCTTCTCCTTCTTCCTCCTTCGCTTTGTATCGTGTGTGGTGTGTGCGCGCCGTCTCTCGCCACCTGTGGGGACGGCCGGCTGACGGTAGGTGGACAGTTAAGCGGCGATGCTCTCTGGCTGCCAGGTGCAAGTATAGGTGGCGCCTGTGGTGGAGGGGGGGTGGGGCTTGGACACCAAAAACACATTGTAACTTCCTGGTTTGAGCCAATCGGCTACAGCTGCTTGATGATGATGATGACTTTAAAACGAAGGACAGTTACAATGTGGTTTATGCCCTGCCTCCCAGCCCTTTTAACACTTCTAATGGTACTTGAATAACACCAAACCATTAACACTGTTGATGAGATATGAATACTATATGAACCTCGACTCACTGTAATATTTAACAAATACATGTGTTGGATGAAGCCAGAGGCAACCCACAAGAAACAATATGGCTGCATGCATTAAAGAGCACAGTTAGCTTACAACATGCTAGCTAATGCTAACTCATACGAACACTAATGCTACAGTTATGCTGTATATATTTATAATAGCAAATTAGCAATAACAAATTGCTACTAACTTGAACTTTTTTTCATGAAAACAATGAAAACTGAAAAAAGTTTTTAAGACCATCACTGTGCTCTTTAATTTGCTGCTAGGGAGATGATGATGTATTGACTTGAAAGTAGCAACACTTGGTGACACATTATTTTGTTCATTCGATGTCTTTGGTTTGACACGTGTATGACTGATGTGGAAAGATCATTTGTGAACAAAATCGCCATTAATCTGAGAGTGGGCTAGTTAATGAATTTGGCGCTCTCTCCCTCAGTGAAAGACCAAAAAGTCCACAAGTTTTATTTGGCATCTCTGCTAAGAATTGCCAATTATTTTGCTAAACTGAGAGAGAGAAAAAAACATATGTACTATCTCATGTTTTTGAAGTGGTTCCTGTGCATTTTGAGAGGAGTGTGCGGTTGAGCAGGGAGGATCTGATGGCAAAGACAGAAGCTCTTTAAAGCCCTTCAGCAGGCTCTGTCTCCATGGGGAATGGAGAGCTTGAGGAGAAAATTTATTCAGGATCTTTGAAGAGCTTTCCACTTAAACTGGCGATTTTGGACGTTGTTCGAAAACACGAAAAACTGCGACTCAGCAAGTCTTGCGTCCAGAAATAGAACAAAGAAATGAAATTTAAAAATCAACTCAGGTCTTTTTTTTATCACTTGGACTCAATCAGTGTGTCCCTGATGGACCCCTGGTGCTTGTGTGTTTCTCAAAGCATTTAGCTGAAGGGAGAGGCTAGATTCTAAATGCAGGCAGTAGAAAGCAATTAGTTGACAGTAATATTCACACCATAACAAGCAGGACTGAAGCAGACGCTCAAGAAAACAAAAATCTGTATTGTGATCGGCTTGTAATGATGACATTAAACTAAGAAGACCTTGAGACTGTACAATTCAGCATAGGTACAGGTAAGTGTGGGTACGGGTATTTGAGTAGCCTATATAGTGCACTCAAAGTACTGGTCTCAGATAGCACAATGAGCATAAAACATTCAGAAAAAACTCAGGTTACTCTAAACACAGGTAGATATGACCACAGGTAAATCTGACCACAAAAAAAAAACATACAGCACAGGTTACTTTAAGCACAGGTAACTGCTTAGGTACCTCTTAAGACAGGTACAGTAGTGCACCCGAGCTTCCATCAGACGATCCCTGACCAATCTGACTGAAGTAAAGCATCCCTGCATGTGTGCAGTCAGGAGAGTGTGTGTCACCAAAACCCGGTTGTGAACTCAAGTCACTTGCCTGCATCCTCCCATGAATGACTGACAGCATCCATCAGTGACGACAGAGCCGCAAGGCCAAACACGCAACCCTGTTGGCCCCCTGGGGCCCCTTTACAGAACCCTGGCCCTGAGGGGGGCCCTAGTCTGTGGCATGCTGAAGCAGGGACCAGTGTTACCCATGATGCATCTCTCAAGAGTTTAACCAACCCTCTTTGATCCCCTGCCATACAGAAACATCAGGATGATGACGATGAGGAAGGTGAGACAGGGCTGACAGAGGAAGAGAAGGAGGAAGAGGTGAAGGAGGTTGAGATGCTGGGAAAACTGCAGTATTCACTGGCTTACGACTTCACGGACAATAAGGTCGGTCAGTCATACAGGGTGTGTGTGTTTGTCTGTGTGTGTGTGTGTGTGTGTGTGTGTGTGTGTGACACAGAGATAAACTTCACTCATCAGATCTCACCTAACTGGAAATTAGTATATGTTAGTATAATATATATACTCTTTTGATCCCGTGAGGGAAATTTGGTCTCTGTGTCACGCGGGTCTATCGGCTTGGTTTACCCGTGACCAGGCAAACAATTTAATCAACAGCAGGGAATGTGGTGGGCAGGCGAAGGATACCAAGACAAGGATTTAATATTATTTTGTTCAATTTATTAATCAGTTATGTTCTAGGCAGAAGATATTAAAACATCACAAGTGGATTATAATCCCATTCATGTCAGGATGGCAGTCACAAATTCCTAAAACAGTCTTCAAGTAAAACAATCAAGAGTCAAAACCGCGTCTAGCCACTAGGAGCGCTGTACTCCTTCCGGCCACCGCACCAGCACAGTGAAGCGTAGAGCAAACGATCCCGTTTCCCAAACAGCTGACGGTCAGGTTGACCACGGCTAGCAGTTACAAGCTAGCGGCCAAACTTCAAACACCCACAACTAGCATAGCGTGGCAGCAACAGACACAGCGGCAGGAGTAGTAGTAAGAGGCAAGCAGAGCAAGCAGGAGTTCCGTCCCCCAACGGAGTAGGCAAGCAGGCGGCCAGTAGAGCAAGCAGGAGTTCCGTCCCCCAACGGAGTAGGCAAGCAAGCGGCCAGCAGAGCAGGCGGCAAGCGGAACAGCAGGGTAGCCTACCGTCCTTCCGTATGGTTCGTCCTCCGTCGGTAGAGGTCCCAGCCGCCTAAACCGGGCACAGACATAGTCTGAGGCCCGGAGATGTGACGAACGCTCGACTCTCTAGTACAGCAGCCGGATATTCCGATCGCGGCCTCTCATCCAGGATCAACGTGAAGGGAACGATGCTATCACCCTGGAGTTTATCTGCCGCTGTTGGTGCTGGGTGACTCTCCAACTATGGTACTTTTCGGACCACAGCTGGAGAATCACCCTGCTACACCCATCAACTCGATGCTGTCGCGTCCCTTGAGCATCCCTGGTCAGGGGATAAAGTAGGAAAGCCCCCTCCCCCAACACACCTGTCCCAAATCTCATTTAACCAGCCACCCGCCAGGATTGGTGGAAAGTTATGGGTCCATTATCCCTCATTATCAGTCAACATTGGGAGCACCAGGGAAGGGTAATACACAGCACACAAGAACACACATGTGAATTGACACAGCACACAAATAAAAGCACAGAAAAATAGTTCCTAAACAACCAAAATATTCACACACGTGACATCTGCATTTATCCCAATCCGTGAATTAGTGAAACACTCAGCACACAGTGAACAGAAGCACACACTAATCCTGGCCCAGTGAGCTGCCTGCAACAACAGCGGCGCTTGGGGAGCAGTGATGGGTTAGGTGCCTTGCTCAAGGGCACTTCAGCCGTGCCTACTGGTCGGGGTTCAAACCGGCAACCATCCGGTTACAAGTCCAAAGCGTTAACCAGTAGGCTACGGCTGGCCCAAACAGTTAGGCAAACGCATTTGCACAGGCCAGCTTTTGAGCATGTTTGAGGGGGCACCAGGATTTGAACCTGTAAATGGTGATTTATGATTCTGATTAGCTGATTCACATGGAGGTGAAGCCATAGCTGTCAACATTGAGCTTTGAAAATAAGGGATATTTCCTGGGTTTCTCACACAAAATACGGGAAAATGTCAACATTCATCTTTCTGTATCCCTCTGCTAACAGCAAAAATTCTGACTACAAAACTGCTGCATTAACTAAACGAGGTGTGGAGCTAGGCCTACTTTACTTACAGATTGGCGTCAAATCATGTTCTCACATAAACCATACCATTATCTTAAATAGGCTTATATCACTTTAATGTTGCCTTCAAGCAAGCAAAACAATGCTTTGAAAACATTTGTTTCGCTGGAAGGGCAAGGGGTAGCAACAGGACAACAGTACAGAGACTGACAGGTCCGGGAAAATATTAAAAACAGGAAGACAGTGGGAAAAAAGTGGGAAAAAAGTTAAAATACGTGAGAAACCCAGAAAAAACGGGAGGGTTGACAGGCATGGGTGATGCACTGAAGTTTGAACACAGCATAAATGATGTGTGTTATGTCACATAGTCCTTGAGCTGTTCATAATATTTGTTTTTCATATAACAAATTTAGAGGTTTTGATATGTTTGTGTATCCCTGAGATGTAAGGTCAGTGTGTGTGTGTGTGTGTGTGTGTGTGTGTGTGTGTGTGTGTGTGTGTGTGTGTGTGTGTGTGTGTGTGTGTGTGTGTGTGTGTGTGTGTGTGTGTGTGTGTGTGTGTGTGTGTGTGTGCATGAACCATGTTCGTGTGCATGCCAGCTGCTGAGTCAATCTGCATACCTTCACAAAAAGTGAATCTGTGAGTCTGTGAATTTGTGTGTGTGTGTGTGTGTGTGTGTGTGTGTGTGTGTGTGTGTGTGTGTGTGTGTGTGTGTGCACTGCAAAAAATGAAATCTAACCAAGTGTTATTGATCTTATATTAAGATTAAAAAATCTAATTTTAAATCTAAAATCTAGTTTTTAGTATGAAAAGACTTACCTAGAGCCCTCTCAAAAGATCATTTTGACTTAATTTAAGAAGACTTTAACTTATTTTAAGGAGTCTTATCAAGACAAATTTGCTCAACGCACTGGCAGACAAATTTGCTTGTTTTTAGGACAAATTTGCTTAACGCACTGGCAGACAAATTTGCTTGTTTTCAAGATAAGATGTCTTAAAATAAGTGAATTTTTTTTTAAATTAAGTCAAATGATTTCACAAGAAAGCGCTAGGAAAGTCTTTATACTGAAAACAATACCAACTAGTTTTTCTTATCTTGATATAAGATTAATAACACTTGGTTAGATTTTGTTAGATAAGCAGTTTTTTGCATGTGTGTGTGTGTATGTGTGTATGTGTGTGTGTGTGTGTGTGTGTGTGTGTGTGTGTGTGTGTGTGTGTGTGTGTGTGTGTGTCAGATTATATTCCTCAATATGTGGGCTGTGTTGGCTGCTCAAGCGTGGGTCCTGTAATGACATTTGTGACGAGCTTTGGAGCGCCATGGGAGCGTTGTGTCACAGTGGAGGGTCCCTGAGGACTTGCTGAGTCAGCACTGGGCAACAGGGGACTTAAGCACTGATGACAAAAAAGCATTTAGAGTTTCACAGACCACCGTCATTATCTTCCTTTGATTTCTCCATGGTATGCAGACCACTTTAAGGCAATCCAATTTAATATTTTCACTTTCATTGTCATGATATACACTATGATGTCCTTAGGCCAGAGTAGCAACTACCACAAACCATGCAGCATTCACATCAATGTTTCAGCCTGAGCCTGCTTCAGTCATCAATTATGGATCAATTTAATGAATGCATAATTAATCTTCTGCACAGTGAGTTATTTCTGTTTTTGTATGCAGCTGGTAGTACTAGCATAGTAGATGAAATCAAGCCTGTGTGGTTAAATATGGTGCACTTTTATGGTGGGCTTAAGTACTTGTGTTAATTAGTAATGTGCATTGAGCAGAAGAAGTGAGAAGTTTCCTCTGCCAAAGCTGCTTTGACAAGAGCAGCAGACGTGTTAGGACCTAATCTGTGGTGTAGTGTAGCAATATCCATGTGTGTGTGTGTGTGTGTGTGTGTGTTTATGTGTGTGTGTGTGTGTTTATGTGTGTGTGTGTGTGTGTGTGTGTGTGTGTGTGTGTGTGTGTGTGTGTTTGTGTGTGTGTGTGTATGTGTGTGTGTGTGTGTGTGTGTGACACTCTGCACTACAGCTCGATACAGAAGAGGAAACATGGGTAAATGGATGTACAGTATGGAAGTGCATGTCTGTAAATGGAGCTCCCAGACAGGCCATGAAAGCCTTAGCAGATTTATAGTACTCAATACTCAATATCTTCATTTCATTAGCAGCTATCAGTAGCTTTCAGATTCAGTTTGGAAGCTACTGAGAACAGTTGAAAGGCACATAAAAGCTCACCTGGTGCAATGCATTTTAAAGAACATTTTAGCCAATGTCTTCCTTAAGGTATGACACTGATCTTTTGCCATGTGCTACAAAGAACAACACGGGTCATCAGTGGTTCATCAGAGGTTGAACTGCCACCCAGGAACTGTAAAGTTCTTCTGAGGTACTCAGGTGTCCTCAAACGTAAACTCCGTACAACTGCTCTGAACAGAGGCTTGCGTAGCCTCCCTCCTTGGCATGCCTTGAGTTGCCACCGACATACACACTGTGCTTTCACCAGTTTATAAAAAAATAACTGAACAGAAAAAATACCGAAAGACTGGAATGTTCTTTAATCTTCCATGCTTTTGTGTTGTTCAGCTGACCGTGGGCATCCTTCAGTGCGCCGACCTGGTTTCCATGGATTCAGGTGGCACCTCAGACCCCTATGTGAAGGTCTTCATTCTTCCCGACAAGAAGAAGAAATTTGACACAAAGGTGCAAAAGAAAAACCTGAATCCAGTGTTCAACGAGTCCTTCGTTTTCAAGGTGAGTACAGTGTCAACAGCTTGAAAGGGCTTTTTCTTTTCTTTTTTTTGCAAGACCCTGGGTTCTCAGCAAAAGAATCAAAGAGATTGAAGATGGCTTGATACGCTGCTTTCAATAAAGTTATTGCGCTGTCAATATCTTGTAGGCTACAACAGACAGGCTCAACCGAAGCGCGCTCAGGTGACGTGATAGACTACTGTTGCTCACCTGTCGTATAAAGGCCGCCCAGACCATTTGATTGGTGCAGTCGGTTCTAACTGCTCTGGTTCAGGCATAGTTGCTTCTCAATGGAACAAGTCCAGACCGAATTTCCCGACCGGCGTGGTTTAATTATTTTGAGGGTTCAAAAAAAAAAAAAATATTTACCAAAAGCTTAATAAATAACAGGATAACTTTTTGAATAAAGTTCTGTGCCCAAAATAAGGGTATCTAAACAGAACAGACATCACCCGATGACATAAACCCACGACATGAACCGACAAAATGAGACAAAGGGGAACTTAAATACAGACTGGCCAGACCATGAATAACTAAAAGGGGAACACGACAAAATCAATTAACTTTCAGACATTACCAAGACATTCAAATATATAACCACCCATTTTGCTATAAATAAATAAAGTACACATAAAGACATTTTCAAATAAAGTAATCCTAGTCAAGTCACTTTATTTATATAGCACATAATAGCAGTTGACCCAAACTGCTGTACAGGTGAGGCAGGCAAACAAGAATGATGTGAATACAGAAGCTTAAAGGGGCAGACACTTCACTGAACAGATAGATACAGTACATACATGAGAACAGGAGAAATGTAATGATCAAAACCAAGTAAAAATAAGAATAAAAAGAGAGTAAAACATACTAGTTAAAGAAAAACTAGATGTACCGCAGAGCGGTACAAAATATGACCGCCGCCCAGTCCAGCAAATTTTTTCCACAAAAAGAAATCACGCTGAAAGGCCTATATGATTCTAACTGTCTCACTAAATTGCATTATCCACACTCAATTCTCACTGGTATCTGCTAGACAACAAGTACCAAAACATGATTAGTTCATAGATTTCACATGTAAAATTCATTTTATACAACCCCACCTCCATCTTGCCTGTTCATAATTATGAGAAATTCTTGATTGTTTGTGTTATGTTTATGTTATGTGTGTGGGTGTGTGTGTGTGTGTGTGTGTGTGTGTGTGTGTGTGTGTGTGTGTGTGTGTGCGTGCCTGCGTATGTGCCTGTGCATGGAAGCGTACATATGTCTACTGTGTGAGTATGTGTCATGATTATTGTGAATGTGTGTGTGTGTGTGTATCTGTTTGTGCACATGTGTGCACATGAACTGGGCTAACATGACCCCTGGAGGCAAATATACGGAAAAAATGGTCATCCTAGGCCCTACAGTTCTCAAGATATTCACAGAGAACTGTGTCTGGCCTACCCTCCTTTCGGGGGGTTCAGTCCAGCGGGGGGGCTACAGATCAAAACGAAAAATGACAGTTCCATGCTATCCATGTGGGGGTACATGGCCACCAAGTTTTGTGTACCCCGGTCTTTCAGTGTCCCGGGAATCCTTGTTGGTGTACGTCACTAAATGTACACATAAATTGTTTTATTGTAAGGCCCCCCATGAACGAAAGTACACAAAACTTGGCATGCATTCGGAGGGTGTCATAATGATCCTACACTTTCAATTTCGTGCAGTTTTGACCATGTCAGCCAGAGATATTGTGATGAAAACACCTCATTTTTTGCTTTTTAATTTTTAACTAGGTGGCGCTATACATGAAATAAGTGGTAATGGGATAAGTTGACATGGCCCCTTGAGATCAACATACAAAAAAAAGGTGGACCTCCTAGGCCCTACGGTTCTCGAGATATTCACAGAAAACTGTCTCCGGCCACCTACAGGCCAGTTGGTGTATAGTAACATAAATTAATTTATTGTGTGGCCCCCCATGAACGGAATTCCACGAAACTTGGCGTGCATTCAGAGGGTGTCATAATGATCCTACACTTCCAATTTCGTGCAGTTTTGACTATGTTAGGTCACAGATACCTGCGATTACAACACCTCATTTTTACTTTTTTGTGTTTAACTAGGTGGCGCTATACATGACATGAGTGGTTATGGAATGGGTTGACATGGCCCCTTGAGATCAACATACAAAAAAAAAATGGTCCTCCTAAACCTTACGGTTCTCGAGATATTCACAGAAAACTGTGTCTGCCCTACCCTCCTTTCGGGGGGTGCAGTCCAGCGGGGGGGCTATAGATCAAAACGAAAAACGATGGTTCCATGCTATCCATATGGGGTTACATGCCCACCAAGTTTCGTGTACCCCGGTCTTTCAGTGTCCCGGGAATCATTGACAGAAATTTGGACATGCGAAAAAGAAAAAAAAAAAAAAAAAAATCTGACTAAACCTAAAACAGTAAAATGTTCTAAGGTAAAAATAAGAATAGGAAGTAAAAATAAGAATAAAAGAATGTAAAATGTACTAAGGTAAAGATAAAAATAGAAATAAAATAAATCAAAGTAAGGATTAAAAAGTAAGTAAAAAATAAGAGTAAATGTTTAGGGTTTGTCTGAAAATCATCTTCCCTTATTCCCCTCGACCTAGACCACCATTATTTACAGTGTTATGTCCAGCGTCTGAGGTTCAGAGAACGATGGGAGGTTCTCCAGAGCTTGGGTGTGTGAATGAGCTAGTGGAGCTTCAGCCCCAGCTCCTAATGAGGTCTGGAGGGACTTTTAAAAGCGTCCAGTGGTCAGATCTCTGGCCCCTATACTTTATGTGCAAGGCGGTGTGTGTGTATGAATGTGTGTGTGACTGTGGCTATAAGTGTAAGTGTGTAAGTGTGTGTGTGTGTGTGTGTGTGTGTGTGTGTGTGTGTGTGTGTGTGTGTGTGTGTGTGTGTGTGTGTGTGAATGATCAGTGCTCTGCACACAGCTGCACACAGTTCTGCAGTGATGCACTGATGGTATGATTTCTATCCTCCTTACTACCCCACCCTGTGCAGCAGAACATCCACAGTATACAATCTAAAATAGAACCAGACACAAATATTACAAATGAAAATGCAACACTCTAAAATAGACCATGAAGCAATACATAGGAATGAAAATGTTTTAATACTTTAATACAGAACCTGAAGCCAATCAAATTCTGCCCTGTGAGTTGCTAAGAAGCGTTATGGAAACACAATCTAGACAGTAGAGTGGAAGTGTGAGGGGCTCACTTCAAACACTAATGATGTGTAAGGACCCTGTAGCTCAGTAATTATGTCTTTGATGTCGCTTGACTAATACTGTGGGTGTGTGTGTGTGTGTGTGTGTGTGTGTGTGTGTGTGTGTGTGTAATACACTGTTTTCTAGCATAAGCACTGTCCTTTAGCTCTAAGATGCACTAAAGTGAACATTGTCAATACATAAACAATATATACTAATCATACTAAACAGTGTTTAGTACTAATCATACCAAACAGTGCTGACAGACCTTAGCTACAAAACTGAACAACCATTTTTACCCTTTTATTACGCAAATATGTTGACATTAGGATGAGCTTCTTCCAAGTCAGATGGACAGAGGTTGAATCTGAAGCTGGACTGTGCAGCACATATCCAAATGAGAAAGAAAACGAAAAACACAGCGACCCTGTGACATGGCTACAGCCTGACCAATAATTCGGTCACATGGTCACTGCCTTGTCAATGTTCTCACACTGCTTTGTGTCTCCCCGGCCCTGGTGGCCCTCAGCTTCCCTATGAAGAGCTTGGAGGGAAGACGCTGGTCATGTCTGTGTACGACTACGACCGCTTTTCCAAGCACGACATCATCGGGGAGGTGAAGATTGACTTCAAATCCATTGACCTGGGAAAACCCATTGAGGAGTGGAAGGAGCTGGAAAGTGTCGAGAAAGAGGAGGTTGGTCAAGAGCCCCGCCACCACTAATACTTACACTGGAATATACAGTACATAGTATCTAGATCTATAGTATACTTCTATTGGGGCCGATCCCTGAGCATCTTTAGCAGAAGGAGTTACATGATAAAGTTTGGACACCTCTCAAGTGAATTATATCATTTTAGTATTTTTTATTCTGCTGAAAATTGAAAAGGAGTAACTAAAGCTCTTCCGCAGAAAGATTTAAATAATAATGACAATGTTTTTTTATTCAATGACTTTGTGGAATGTACCCAGGGGTGAAAATAAAAACAAACAATGAAAACAAATAAACAAACACACAAACAGCAATTGTGGAATGCACCCATGGGTGCCCAGATTTCTGCATACAGATGCTCAGTCCACAGTGTGGCTGTTTGTTGTAGTCTGGGTTACTGTAGCTCCAGCTTGACTGCACTGCTGTGCTTTTCCCCACCTCAGCCGGAGAAGCTGGGAGACATCTGCATCTCGCTGCGCTACGTGCCCACAGCCGGCAAACTCACTGTCAACGTCCTGGAGGCCAAGAACCTCAAGAAGATGGACGTTGGTGGACTTTCCGGTGAGATCAACTAATTATTTTTCTCTCGCAGCATTTCTCTCTGTCTGTCCATTGTCACCTCAGCCCTTTTGACTTCTGCCTGTGTCCACTTGTACATTTCTCCTTGTCCAGCCCTGAGAAGTTTACATGTTTCCTGATGAGCAGGACAGTGCTTACTGTAGGGATGAGCTCTTTACAGGAGAGCTATTTGAACACATGTTGCTGGGGTGAAAGGGACAGAGTTAGAGGGAACGGACATTTATTCAAAGCACCTTGAGCCAGTACTCATTATGAAAGACGTGTTTCAGAGGCACAAAACCTGTTGCCATTGACAGTGGTCATTGTATACTTTTCAGCAGTAATTATATAGTTTTGACAGACCTCCGTACGTTTGGAAGGCCCATTCATGTGAATGGAACTTTCTGCAGCACTCGAAAGAGCCGTGTAATAATTGACACTACTGTACACCTCACCACACTCTGAGCGAGTTTTTGGAGTGGACCTGATGTTTTATGGTTTATGTTGTACTGCACACACACACACACACACACAGATCCTTATGTGAAGATCCAGGTGCTTCAGAATGGCAAGAAGTTCAAGAAGAAGAAGACCACGGTGAAGAAGAACACCCTGAATCCCTACTTTAATGAGTCCTTCAGCTTTGAGATCCCTCTGGAACAGATGCAGGTAAGGACCAGTCCACACACATACACACACACATACACACACACACACCCCTACACACTCACACTGTGTGTGGCGTCAAAAAGACTGAAACACTGTCATTCTCACTGACAAAATGGTTGGCTGTGGCAAATAATCTGCAAACAGTACATACATTCAAATGTTGCCAAGAATGATGACCCTAAGAGTCCAATTATTGCAACCCACATTATTTTGAAGTTACATTATCAATCAACAAGTAAGAAATGGGAATGTAGAAATGGTGACTGATGCCCACCCACTTGTGTTTTCATTTGCACATTTCTCTGTAGAAAATCCTGGTAGTGGTCACCGTCTTTGACTACGACAAGATCGGCTCAAACGACGCCATCGGGAAGCTGTTCATCGGTAGCAAGGCGTCCGGCACAGAGATGAAGCACTGGGCCGACATGCTGGCCAACCCACGCCGGCCCATTGCCCAGTGGCACCCGCTCCGTCCAGAGGAGGATGTGGACGGAAACCTGGCCACGCTCTTTGCCAAGAAGTAATGCCATGGAGACCAGCTAACGCCATGGAAACCAACCAACTAACCAACCAACCAACCAACCAACAAACCCACAAACCGACTAACCAACCCTCCCCTCATCCTCCTCCTAATCTTCGTATTCTTCCTGATCATACTCTTCCTCCTCGTACTCCTCGCTCCACTGCATGAGTGTCATGACCCACTGTACACCCCCCCCCCCAGCCCCCCCACGCCTCTCAGCAATCCTCCGTATCCAGTACTCACAGTATGAACACCATAGGGGGGGGAGGGGTGGGGTGGGGTGGGGGGGTCAAATGTAAACTCCATTGATGAGTTTTAACTCCAAATTTACACTCTCACTGTCTTCATCACCAGTTAGTGCACAGTGAGGGCCGAGTGTGTGTGAAATGACGAGAGCCGGATAGATCGACGTGTGTGACTTGTTTATAGCTCAGCGCTGACTGGTAACTTGTTGAAATGTGTTTACTAAAGACGAGCTTTCCGAAAGTCTAAATTTCATAGATGCCATTACGTTTTTTCACCTTCTGGATGAGTCTTCCGATAGGTGTTATATCACAGACAGCACTCAGGCATTGCAAAGTGCTGAGTGAGCAAAGTGCCATTCATAGCAACAGAATTCATCAGCAACTACTAGTGAATAACATACACATGAAATATTTGCCATTATTTTCTTTGTTCTCTGGTTGAAGAACTAGTTGTACTCCAGGTGTTGTTATGATGTCCGTTTGGGGCTGGGTAGACATAGTTTATGGCCTTTTGGCATCTTGAATGATGATAATGTGTGCCTAACTGTTACCATTGACACAGGTAAACCAGAGCATTGTAATAAATGTAATTGTTGCAATTCAAAAGAATTCAAAAGTCAGCCAATAACCCAACTATGGAGAGAACAGAAATAGGCAAAGGATATTCTTTAAAGCGATGACAGACATACCTTAAGTATATAGTGCCATGAAAAGAAATGGCAATTATTTTAACATGTATTCTCATGTGCTTTTCCGGTAGAAAGAGTCAGATCATTTCACGTAGGCATAGGCAACACATTGCGTAATGTTACACATATGGCTGGGAAATTCTGAGCCAACTAAAGCAATTTAACCCAACCCACCCAATTCAGTGTCCTTCGAATGTGATGAGGGTACACGTGCAGGAATGTCCAGGGAGACGCATGTGAGAGTGGGGCACTTTATCTGTTGTCATAGAGGGGTCAATCTCATGTACCTCATGGGTAAGAGGACACTGCTTTCACATACAGCCACCAGGCGACTCATGGGACACAGTTACTGTTACAGCAGAGCCTACTGTATATTAGTCTTAGACCCTCTGCACACTAACCCGGGTACATTTGTAAACACACAATTATGTCTCTGTTTCTTCTGTCCACACTGAAACATGTAGTCTTACAATGTTCAGGACATCACTCATGCTATAAGAGAACCTCAGCTCTACACTAAGGACACACACACACACACACACAGACATGCTGCATAGAGCATGCTGTGGCTGCGCACATCTGCTATTTCAATGTTTTAGGACATTCCCTCATTTAGTGACATGGCACACACACACACACACACACAAAGTGATGATTACTCATTCAGTACACACACTCTCACACAAACACACATATACACTCACATCCGCAGGCACAGAACTCAGATAGAGTGACTCACACACAGTCACACAAACACCCAACCACATACACACACACACACACATTCAGACTTGTCTGCGATGTGTTTTAATTTCACTGCCTTTTGTTTGTGTTAAGCAAACCTCACTGATGTGTCCCTCTCAAACCCATCCAACTCACAGCGTCGCCCATTTAATAAGCCAAAGTACTCGCTCAGTTCTGGAGGTCTAACAGCAGTTGTGTGTCAGGCATGCGTTAGTGTCAGTGTCCCTCCACAGGATGCAGCCGTCTCCTGCTGTGTAGATGAGCCCATATAGAGCAACTGAGAACCAAGGAGAAAGACAAGAGACTCCATCAAGTCAGTTCATCAGTGAGCACTTTCAAATCCCCTCTTCTCCCCACCCGATTGTGTACATAATGCATTCAGCAAAACTTGTCAATACCGCATGTACCAAGACAATGTTGTAAATAGAAGCATGTTTTCAAGATAGGACATAATGATATTGTGTATGTGTGTGTGAGCGTGTGGCATTTGTCGATTTGATAATAAAATGAGAAGAGAAAATGCACTGACTGCACATTTTATGTAACTCCTCCTGGGCGGGTGCTGGACTCGACATAAAAGTAGATAAAATGGTTATATATTTTAAAAAAATTCAGGTTCTTTTCATGTTTAGAACACGCTTGTTAAGAGTTGTGTGCAAGATCAGTGTTGAAACCATATTCAGCATCTTGTTGGATTTTATTTCAAATGTTTATGTTTTTATGTGTTATTTTTATATACTTAACAGTTATTTGTATTTTGTCAATATTACAGAAAAACTGCACTGGAGAATCTTATCTGGTTATACATAGGGGGCTACAAGTCAACTGATTTTCAATGGAATCCCAATTAAATTCCTAAACAGCTAACTGGATCTGGTTCAGATCTGGCCTTCATCCGCTAAACCCATGCCAGACCAGGCTCCATAGCTCCTCCAGAGTCAAGCATTGTTTGATTGCATTACTGTGTGATTGCAGTGTTTGATTGACTGCACAGGTCAGAACTGCTCATTCACGATCGAATGACAGGTAAACCAAAAAAAAAGAGAAAGAAAATGCAAAGCTGCATCCTGGCCCAAACTAAAATGCACAGGAAACACTGAGTGTATACTAAAGAACAGCAAAACACTCAGACGCTTAGACTTGTAGCCCTCCCTGATTAGTTTGTCCCTCTGTTCAGCTTTCTCTCATGCTAGCTAGACACACTGCCTCATATAGCTGATGACACTGGAGCACTGGACCCAATGGCCAGAGCTTGACCAGATGTATTCCAGAGTCAGAGGTTATCTGATGCAACATTTGCAATGTATTTTCATTTACGTGTATGAACTCTCATCCAAACAATAAGCCATAAATGCCATGAGACAAGAAGATCCTCTGACTCTTACTGTAAAACAAATGTTGTAGTCATTGTGAAGGTGGGGAGGACATGTCTCCCTTGTTTTTGTAGAGTTAGAGATTTAAAGCTTTTACATTTTGAGGCAGTCTGTTCAAAGACTGCCTCCCGGGTTTTATTTTTACTGTTCCTAATCAACATCAACTGTGTTTGAATCCCAGATGTATTTTGTACACACGGAGAAGAGTGCGGATGACATGCAGTGAGAGAGTGGGAGGGCATTAAATGTGCTCACGCGTAATGTAGCCACATGCTAGTTCATTTGGTGTTTTGCATTTAAGAAGACAAATGTATGACTGCTTGCTCAATGTGTGGTGAAACTGTAGCGCTCCATGAGTGTCGGTGGCATGATTTTGAAATATAGCATCTGTTTCCACAGTCACTTTCAGATAGTCTAGTACTTTATTTTCTAATAGTGTGGACACGGTTTGCTTCATTTTGCATTGATTTAGAATCTACACATGAACACACACACATATATATATATATATATATATATATAGAGAGAGAGAAATATCATCTGATACATACGTTTTTTCAATTCAAATTATCATGATTGATGAAAATCATTTATGGTGTAAAACATTAAAAATACTATATGGATTAATACAATAGTATGACAGCAGTCTAGATTTTGGATATATGCAGTATATATAACAAAGATTTTTCTATAATGAATAATAATAAAAAAATATACTCAGAGAAAAATATAGATTTTACGGCTAGGAACTTAAACAATCAATGTTGGTTTGAAACATGGATTTTCCAAGTATCTCAAAGAGCGGATGGTTACTCAGAGAAGCATGCCATTTACTTGTGTTTATCACTGTGTGTACGAAGAGTAATAAATCATCTCAATGATTTCCTTCATTTATCTGTTTCCTTCAGTGTGCATTTTAAACTAGCCCATGTGACAACCCTTGATTGTGATTTTGATTGTAATTTTGCCCTCCTTCTCATGGTTCTCCATGGGGTTGTGTTGTGTGCTATGCATCGGGGTCTGGGGTAGGTGCTCTGACGTGCTGTGTGCTTTCTGTTGTTCTCTGAGCCATTTCGGACTCTTCTTCAGCAGCTCGCTCGCTCGCTCTCTCTTTTTCTCTGTGTGTGTTGGCTTTAAGTGTTGTGTTTCGCACTAGGATAAACGGAGCCTACTGTGTCCTCTCTGTCCCTGACTTTCAAAAAAGAAAAAAAGGAAAGAAAGAAAGAAAATAAACTGTGGGGGATCCAGTGACCCCTGTGACGCAGGCAACAGAAATCCCCCCCTGCCCCTTCCCTTCTTGGGACACTGTGGAGGCCCCACATATTCGCCTTGTGTTGAACAAACTCTTATTTTCCAGGTGGACCAATGTTGTCACAAAGCTTTTCTTCTCAATGCAATACTGCCGACCCCCTGCAGCTTACTAATGCCCTCTACCATGCCCGTCACCTCCAACATGACTACTGTTCATCGCCCCCTCCTCTCCCCTCACAGCTACTTCCTGTTTTTCTGGCCTCTTCCTCTTCTTATTCTTCCTCCTACTATTTTCTCCTTCTTCTTCTTCTACTTCTTCTTCAATCTCTTGTAGAGGTATCTGTGTTGGTAGCTGTTCCTACTGTGGATGCTTTGGCATGCTTCGCTCCCTTATGATAAGGACATATCACTGTTGAACATAACATCCATTCTACAATAAATCCCTAAGGCTTTTTGTCATCCCTGTGTAAATCAAACAGTGAACAGTGTTGAATCCTCAAGGGCACCACATAAAAGGTCTCCATAACAGATTTACTCCATGTGTTATCAACTAGCAATCGTAAGAAATAAAGGCCTTTTAACTACTCTCGTCTTGAGTGGTTTGTTGGTAATGCCGCTCCATTCCTGCACCACTTTTATTCATTATACACCTGAGCTGTATAGCACCCTACCTAAACATACAGAGGGAGAATCCATGAACATTTTTAAGCGTAAGATGAAAATATATCCTTTGCTTTTCGCTTTTCATGAGCAAAAACATAAAAATAGCATTATATATACACACACACAGACACAGACTACCAGTCAAAAGTTTGGGGTCACTTAGAAATCACCATTCCACTCCATTATATACATAATACCAGCTGAGATCAGTTGCATTGTTTTTTTAATCAGGGCAGCAGTTTTCAGATTGCATTATGTGCTTACATAATTGCAAAATATGTACAGGTACTAATTATATATATTACTTAATTGGGTATTGCTATTATATATACAGTTCTACTGAAATTACTTGGAAAACAAAATGTAAAAAAATGATGAATGATGAAATGAAAATTCATAAAAAATGGAGGATATGGCATTTTGGAACCAAACTCTTCATATTATATATATATATATATATATATATATATATAAATAGTAGAGCTGAGGCTAGGCTATTTACCCCCTGTTTGACTGTCCCCAGTTTTCCCCCTGCTTTCCCGGTCTGAGCGTGTGCGTGTGCGTGCGTGCGTGTGTGTGTGTTTGTGTGTTCCCGTTGCTACAGTATATATATATATATATATATTAAGTTTTAAAATACTTTTAGTCAGATCTGGATTATAGGCCTACATGGAGTGGCACTGTATGAGAAAATGATAGTAAATCAATATTATAGCAGGGAATCTTAATGTGCAGAATGTATAAAAATTCACAGATCATAAAAAAAATTCAGCCATTGTACCAGCTGAAGTGCAACGACTCTAAATCAGACCAGGAGTATTCAGACACACTGAAAAAAAGTCCTACATGTAAGTAGACCCTGTGGGAACGTAAACACTTTCCTCTCTAAAACATTCCACATAAAAACAAATTGGAGGGTTATTTGGGTTGAGTATTTCCCTGTTAATCAGGATTTAGTCTACTAAATAATGTGTGTAGCCTAGGCCTATAAAACATAATTCAGGCTATCATGAACTAGGCTAAATCGAATGGGGCTGTTCCTTGAATTCACTATGAACTTTTCCAACTAAACCATTCTCAATCTTTTAGGGCCAGTATGAGAAAGACCTAGTCCTGACTAAAGACAACATCAATGGAGATTTTTGCTGCATCTTTTAGTCTGAGACTATGCATAATCTACAGTAACCTATGTTAAAGTTTTAAATAATGATGGTTGGATGAGCTTGGGAAACCTGCAGACTTGTTATGCAGCCTCCGGACCACCTGGTGGCAGAGATCAACCCAGAGGATAACCCAATGCGAATTTTGCAGACGTTGGAGCGATGAGCTCATTTCCGACTCTAAAATTTATGAATAACCTAACGTTAGCCTTCTTCATCACTTGCATTTACAAATAACTGTTCCTATATACTTGAATACAATCCTGTGTTTTTGTGATTGAAGATAAAGGAGGTTTGTGATCATAATTATTTTCCACGGCAAATGCATGTCTGCAAGGAAGGAATGCTACAGTAGCTCCAGACAGCTCGGGAACTTCACATTAGTTATCTGGTAGCAGCTAGACGTTAGCTAAATTGTACGTTAGCTATTTGATCAATGTTTATTTGTGGCTAAGTAGGCAAGCATTTGTTGTAGCCTATTATATTAACGTTAACTTTCCCTTCGTTTGCAAACTTTCAGAGATAAAGCTCTTGTTAACATATTGTTTTCAGCCTTCCATGATTTCTATTGTTCACAATTAACTCCTGCAATCAGGCAAACAAATCACTTACGAAGGCGTTTCTCACCGTTCTGGTCATGTCGGCGGCGGACCTGGATCTGTCACCGCCGGAGGTTCCGGAGCCCACTTTCTTTGAGAGTCTCCTCCGTTATGGACTCCTACTAGGGGCCATCTTCCAGCTAGTCTGCATCTTGGCTGTGGTAATGCCCTTCAACAACAGCTACGAACAGGTGAGTTTTCTTTAAAATGTTATAACTTAAAAACTCCAATACTGATGTCTTGAAAACGCTTGCAATTGGTACATAGACCCACCTTGTTAATTATGAGTAAGACTATTATAGTGGGTGTCTTTGTGGCAAAATGGTTAGTAAAGTTGATAGTTGGGAGTGTCATAGTGAATACGAGTAGGCCTAATGTTGTTTTTAAGTGGCTAGATTATGTGTATCATTTGTCAGTATACATTCCATAAACTATGAAATTGAATCTGATCTAGCCTAAAACCACCCTTTGTTTTCAGGAGGAATCTGCAGAGAAAAGTGAAACGAAGTCTGGAGACCAAACCAAGAAGGCCAAAGGGCCTGTTCCTCAAGCCCGCCAGAAACCCAAAAAAGAAAGTAAAAAGAAGAGATAAGTGTGTGTGTGTGTGTCTGTGCACATACTGTGTCTGTGCACACACTGTGTACCAGTGTATTTATGTTCCTGCAGTGATTCAGGCTTGGAAATGCTGCAGTTTTTGCATGAATCATTGATGTAAACACCTCCATGCTGAGGTGTTTTACAGCTCTGGCATCAACCAATGCTGTGCTATTTTATAGTACGAATGACCACTGAGAAATACCTCTTCAGTGCAAGTGTGTACTGTGGTGCTTGCAGCTACAGTCAACACACTGGGTTAACACTACCAGTGACACATAATTACACCATGACACATAATTAATCTGTGACTGGTAGACATGCCATTCTAACGAACATAAAACTATTGTTGTTTAACTGCTGACAAAACGACAGAGTTGATGTGTGAGCAAATCTTGACAGTATGGGATGCAATATTTTAACACAGACATCATGTTTTCTGTCTTGTTTTGTGTGTGTTTTTTTATACATTTCTATTAATCTCTTGGGATATCATGAGGGTGTCAGGGCCACTACTTAAGTTGCACACAGGATGTGAGCCTTCAGTGGGTCCTGTGTTGTTAAATCCAAATCGACCACTACATGTAATAAAATATTGTTCTTCAATGTAAAAATCCTGTTGTTGTGCAATACTTTTCTTCTGAATGTATTTAATGTTGTATGATGATCTAATAGATAAATCTTAAAATTACTGATCACAGTACCGATCACGTTACAGATCAAATTGTTTTTGGTTGATATTTTATTAAATCTCACAATTTATGAGATTACAGACTGTAAAAAGAATTTTGGAAATCTCAATACATGGTGTGAAAGTTACAGACATCAGATTATGTATTTAATGTACAGTTAAATACAGAATGCAGATGTCCTACTATGTAGAGATCTTATTCAGACATCAGATTATTTATTTAATGTACAGTTAAATACAGAATGCAGATGTCCTACTATGTAGAGATCTTATTCATACAAAAAGAAACTATAAAAAAAAATTGAAAAAATTATGAGAACTGATATTTACTTCCTTGCACTTGCAATTTAAGGCATAATTTCATGTTAACTTTAATAAAGATATGTGGTAGACAAAGATGTAAGTATAAAATAAGAAAGTAAAGTGAAAAGAGGCTAGAAGATTAGCTTTTTCCTCCCAACATTTTCTGAGGTGCAAGCTGGGGACTGTTCCTCCTTTACGTGTGCTCCCGTCCGAGGACTGGCATGTCCTTCCGAATGATGTCATTGACTGTGGACAAAAGCAAAACAGATTAAGGATGCTTTCACGTCACATGATTTTTTTTTGTTTTTGTTTTGCAAAGCTGATTATTGTTTGTCAGTGAGTTTGCTCTCTTTGCTTTTAGCTGTCTGTACTCTCTCTTCAGTGTGTTTCTTGGCCACCTTCTCAGTGAAGTGCCCTTGAGCAAGGCACTTAACCCCTCACTGCTCCCCGAGCGCCGCTGTTGATGCAGGCAGCTCACTGCGCCGGGATTAGTGTGTGCTTCACCTCACTGTGTGTACACTGTGTGCTGTGTGTGTTTCACTAATTCACGGATTGGGATAAATGCAGAGACCAAATTTCCCTCACAGGATCAAAAGAGTATACTTATACTTATACAGTTGTTCAGTTGTGGCACTGCCCCTCTTTTACCACTAGGTGGTGGCGTGTGGCTGCATACTACCCTGTCTCCTGGCAACCTTGGATGCTTAATTTGGTGGTGCTTCCTGTTGTTGCTCAGAGGAAAGTTGTAGTGGGCTATAAATGGAAACTTTCTCACCCATCTAAAAATAGGAGTGGGGCAGCAGGGACACACACACACACAAGTCAAAAGGGGGTGTATTTGGGCTCTGAATGGAAACACCAGGATGAGTGGTGTCTGTCGTAGCTGTTCACATTATAGCTACCACCCACTCCAACACACACAAACACAAACAAAGTATTTGCTGTGTCGCTCCATGTGTAAGGTGGGAGCTCCTGCAGTCAAAACAGTCTGAACCCTACAGGGCAAACGAAATGCTGAACTAACCAGGGAGATGAAAGCATGCCATCTTGGCTGAAAAGTAACTTGTTGAAAACAACACATTTCTTCAATTCAGTCTTGTATATAAGGTGATTGTCAGAATGCTACTTTTGATTCACATGGCATTCCTTGCATTCCTTTGTGCTTTTCATTTTGTCATGCTTTTACCCAAGTATGGGTTAATGCAGTGTGTGTCTGATGCAACGGGGTATGTGTTTAGACACTGTGTACTCGGGTATGTGTTAGACACTGTGTACTCAGGTATGTGTTTAAACACTGTGTACTCAGGTATGTGTTTAGACACTGAGCATTCAAGTATGTGTTTAGACACTGAGTATTCAGGTATGTGATTCAGGCACTGTTGCTCACTAGCACTTGGTCACAGTTAACCCAGACGTGAAGGCGTCTGTTACCGTTATAGCAGTGGAAAATTCTCAAAGGTGGAAAAACAGAGAAAGGTAGTCTCAGTGCCTCTTGCGTCATTTAAGTATTTCCCCACCTCGCACCTTCTACTGTGTGCGGCTAAACTGTGAGCACTTAAGATCCTGCGGCAGATCTGGCAGATACCTGACATGGTAGGCTACGTAGCGAGCAGAGAACGATCCAGTCATTGTAAGATCGAAAAGAAAAAAAATAGCCTAATAGCCAAATTCTGAGAGAAGTAATGAAAGCGTCTGTGAAACCTCCAGGGAGTTCCATCTCAGATAACCAGGTCTTTATGTGGTGCAGATTTACATACCCGTGTGTGTGTGTGTGTGACAAAGAGATCTTGTATGTGTGTCTGACTTTGTAAGGGAAAGAGAGACAAAAACTTAAATAAAGCACTACAAAATCAAAGTTTGGCATGGGTTCATTGGGATTGGGTTTGGGTTTTGGGTTTGAATACTTGTGGGCTTTGGGCTGTACATACCCAAGAGTGTATGTGTAGGATAGATAATTTCTCTGTGAGAGAGATGGAGAAAGAGAGAGAAGTGTGTGTGAGAGAGTGAGAGACAGAGAGATGGAGAGAGATACAGAGAGATGGATAGAGAGAGTGCAAATGTGTTTTGAGGGGATCAATGATGCATCCTCTGTGACCTTGAGTGCTAGCTGTTGCGCGGATACAGTAGTCAATATTTAGCAGGATTTGCTTGGGCCTATTTAAAGTGGTGACCCACATGCAAGCACAGCACACGAGCCATGGACAGGGAGCAGGGACGAGCATCGGTTCCAGTCACTCTCAGACACACACTCACTCTCACACACACACACAAACACACACATACATGTACACAGCTGTCAACTGTAGACTTGAACCAGTCACTAAGCTAAGCCTTCTGAAGAGGTCTGTCTCATGCTTGTGCGTATGTGTGTGTGTGAGAGAGAAAAATATAGATACATATTTGTGTGTGTGTGTGTGTGTGTGTGTGAAAAAGAGAGAGAAATATATATATAAATATAGATACATATTTGTGTGTGTGTGTGAGGGTGCGGGTTCAGGTTATAGTGTGTATACTAAATTTAATTCAAGTTTACATTTTCAGATAACAAATACAGACAGTGCGGTAGTGCAGTAGCTGTCTGCAGCACACACTGCCCTAATATGGGGCAGGACTAAGAATTCTAGAAGCATTGCTGAACAATCACCACGGTAACTACAGCTGATGATACACAAGGCAACTTTTTGAGTATTGTTGTGCGGGTTAATATCATGATCATCTTTAAGACCTCCACTTTTGCAGTTTGGTAAGATAAGGGTGTATTTTTTGCAGCTTTTAATGTATTATGAGAAAAAACTATTCAGACTTTTTGAGAACTTTCCCGACCTGCAGAAGCAAACTGCTTCACACCCACCATCATCCAGGTGGTCCAGGTACTCCTGCTTCACAGTCACCCGTCCTGGGATGGCTCCGCTAGGCTGTCCAGTGGCTGGTTGGAACCCCTGGTGCTGCTGCTGCTGTTGCTGCTGGTGGTGGTGGTGGTGGTGGTGATGCCCGTGGCTCTGACGTGGCACCGCCGGCGCTACAGCCCCCATCTGCCCGTAACTGCCCGGTTGCACGACGCTGGGCACGACGCCGGCATCAGGGAAGCGCGAGGCGGCCTCCTGGAAGCTGTTACTCATGACCACGCGGTGGTGGTGCTCGGCCAGCGCTGACCCGCTCGATGCCCTGGCACCGTAGCCAGCCGCCATGCCCAGGTGGTCAATGCCCGAGCCCTGGCTGTGGCTGTGCTGAGTGGCCATGCCAGCGGTCATCCGGCCTGGGTAGCTGCCAGCCTCCAGGAGGGGCTGGTACAGCACGGGGCTGCTGCCCAGGCTCCTGGCCTGCCGGTAGACGACCGGTGGGCACTGCAACTGGTACTCCGGGTCCCGGTCAGCATAGGCACTGTGTATAGCAGCCTGCTGGTGATGCTGCTGCTGGTGGTGCTGCTGGTGGTGGTTGTGGTGGTGGGTGGACAAGACTGGCACGCCGCAGCCATCCAGGGGCATCTGGGAGGTCATAGGGTGACCGTGACGGGACGAGGTAGACACGCCCAGGATCTGAGATACGGCACAGCCCAGCTGCCCGAACTGGAAGTCGTCCACCGGCTCTGTCTTTATGAACGGCACTGGAACATAACACACGAGACGCCAGTCAGCCAGTCTCCACTTCAAAATGAGTACATTAAGCATTTTGCATCTCACAATATAAAAACAATACATTTTATATGAAAACAAAAGGAAAATACTCTCGTCCTCTCCTCAGGAAGGATAAACAGTTGTGCAGTGTGTGTAGGTATAAATAATAAATAATGTGTAAGTAACATCTGTTATGTGCATTGGTACATTAATGCATTGACGTGTGTAGTGGACAAATAGGCCTAACTATATACTGTTCTTTGATAGAGCATGCAGTAATCTGTCAATGGTACACTCAATGGAAAATACTCTAATCTGTGAGGGTTTGTAACTGTAAGTACAGTATGCACCAATCTATAACTAGTGGGTAAGTATGCACTAGAGATGCACTGAAATTCTGGGCTAATACCAATGTTCAATATCAGCCAATACTGAAGTTAGGCCAATATATTGATGCACCCCTACTAATAATAGGTAAATGGAATAAGCAGTGGAAAAGAATGTGTGAGGGCTTGAAACTGTAGGTAGCCATGCACTGATCGCTATGTGTACAAGCAGAGAATGGCTCACCGGTGAGGGGGGTGTATGTGAAATGCTGGGGCTGACTGCGCTTCCTTCTCCCGTTGAGCACGTAGAAGTTGACTTTGGCTGGGCGGTAGATGGTGTTGTCGCGATAGGGCGGGATCTCCACAAACAGCATACTCTGCACAGGGGAAACACCAAAGCCATGCGTCACACTGGGGTCTGGCATGGGCCTCATGTGTGTGTGTGTGTGTGTGTGTGTGTGTGTGCAGGTGTTCTGCTTCTGACCAATCTCCTCAGTGTACTCAGAGCCATGAATAGCAAACCACACAGGCCACATGTGTGGTGAATCCCGACAGTCTATTAGTGACCTGAACAAGGCAATCCTTGCATTCCTCAGGTCTGGCACTAACAAATACACTAACCAACAATATAAATGCAAGAGAATTCACTCCCATGTATCACAAGTAAAAGATCTCAGACTATTGTTCACAAAAGTGATAGAAATGATGGAATTAGAGAGCACTTCACCTTTACATTCAGTTCAAAGTGTCCACTGTGGATGTTCTGTATGCCAGTTGCACGCTCTCTCAAAACGTGTGTCAGAGGAATTGTGTGATGTGATAAAATTATTTAGAGTGACCTCATCTGCATGCTTTTTATAAGCATCTCTTGACATGTCACACATGTCGGGTGAATGGGGGTGAAGTTGTAGTGCTCATTATCAGTTTTTTTTAACATCCTTCAAATAGAAGTAAGCCTTTTAAGCGTGTATGGAAGAAATCATGTTTACATCCATTACTTCAATTAATAAAAAATGTTGGAGAAAATGCTATATTTACAATTTTGTTCAGTTTGTTATAACTGTCATTGGTACTTTTGCATAATAAAGAATGAAATACTACAGTATACTGTTTGTCTCATGTACACAAAGTAATAGTATACTATTGCTTCACACAAGTGCTCCACAAACAAAGTGGAGAAGCTGCTTTTATCCATTATGCCCCAAAGCTATGGAACACCCTGCCTCTGTACATCAAGCAGGCGAGTTCAGTGAATATCTTTAAAAAAAGATCTGAAAACATACCTGTATAAGAGAGCATTTAGTTAACTCATCTTATCTTGTAGACTACTTGTTCAGATTATTCTACATTTGACTGCTGCCATTAGAGCTGCAGCCAGCCAGAAGCAGATGGACTCCCCTTTTTAACTCAGGTTCAGCATTTGTTAGCAAATCCTATGTATATTCTATTATAAGTATTTCTGATATGTTGCTGATTGGATCATAAACTGCCACAGCAACAAAGAGGAATGGCTGATTATTCTCTATTATTGTGTTACATGTTCTTATCTATATTTCTGATATGTTGCGGATTGGATCATAAACGGCCACAGCAACAAAGAGGAATGACTGATAATGACTGGCTCTTCTCTATTATTGTGTTACATGCTCCAACTGTAAAGCACTTTGAGCTGCATTCTGTGTATGAGAGGTGCTATACAAATAAAGCTTATTATTATTATTATTATAGTATTATTGTTATATCTAATATGTTACAAAAACATTACCCCAAGTAAATTGTTCTGATCAATGAATAACCAGAAGTGTGTGACTACCTTTCCTTTCCTTTCAAAAAACATTAACCAGGCAGGTCTAAAAATAAAATAACTTTTACATTTATATTTTCAAATAGAAAATACAAATTGTAAATGAGTTTTATTTACATTTCAAATAAGAAAATAAGTGAAACGGCTTCCTAGTATGCTGTGCTACCTGTCAGCAACCCCCACACACAGCCCTGAAGCCTGCCTGTGTGTCTTTGGAATGTTAGTGTTGCGTAACGGAAACCCCCTCTTTTGATGTGTGTGGGTGTGGGTGTGCGTTGGTGTGTGTTGGTGTTTCGATGAGCTGCATCTACTCACAGCCTGGCTCTTGTCTCGATCCACAGTGGCCTCGGCCTCCCAGATCTGAAGCCCATCTGCAAGGCACACACACACACAGACACACAACCACTGCTGTTACCATAGTGACAGTGATTAAACTGTTAAGCTCATCAGCTTATCAACGTTAAAAGCAACAGAAAAGATGGAAACATGGATAACTTGACACGTGTTATGTTGCTGCGGTTTTCACTTACACCCCTGTGAGGTAAGAAGTTACAAAAGTGAGTATGTATTTGTGGCACTGTTATACTGGTTGTCCTATTCTGTCTCTGGGTTGAGCCACTGGCAGCGTGTTTCTCTAAGTGGGTCAGTTCTGGCAGTGGAAGCACGTCTGCTGCCTGTCACCAAACGTCAGGTATGGCGCTTTGCATGACCTGCCTGCAAGCAAACACTCTTCCACTCTCCTGTCTGCAAAAGCTGCCACCGCTGTGTCATCTCACACGGCCTACAGCCTACGCACGCACACACACACACGCGCATATACACCTATACACACAAATGCGCGCACACACAAACTCAGACAAAGAGGAAGGGAAGGAGCACAGTGCTTGTAGATTGTATCTGTCCCCATCAAACCACATCCTTTAACACTGCTCACCTACCCGCTAGAGGCAACACGCAGCGACAACAAAATACACCCACTCTCACACTGTATATATCTGTTTGTGTATTTTGTGTGTATGTCTATATAGGTGTGTGTGTGTGTGTGTGTGTATGTTGGTGTTTGAGTGGTCACATGCAGCAGTGACAAAAAAAAGAAAGAAAAACGCCCACTTTAGTTTCACCTCAAACTTTCTAAACTTTCAAAAAGCCAGAGAAACACATCCCATAATAAACAGTGGGTAGTATGACAAGTATCCTCCTATCAGCTGGGCGCCACTGGAAAATCACATGCAAATCCCCCCCCCCCACCTGCCCGCCCGATGCTCTGGCCAGGAGGTTGGCTTATACTCTGAGGGTCTATTTTGCTTTCTCACGTCTCTCTCTCGATCTCTCCCTCTATTGTGGCGTGTGACCCAGTTGTGGCCACTGGCAGGCAGGCAGACCACTAGTGTCTAAGGGTGCGTGGGAGTGGTACTGTGTCAGTGTGGGCAAGTGGGATTTGTTGGCTGGCCGGCTAGATTTTCTGCATGTGTATTTTGAGTGTTTTTTTTCTCCCTCAGGTGTTTAGGCGCGGAGCCCGGCTTTGTGTAGCGGGACGGGAGTGGCTGCTACTGTGCAAACCCTATACCCTCTCTCTCTCTCTCTCTCTCTCTCACTCACACACACACACACACACAGACAGACACACACACAGACCTTTATGCTTATCCCTTCCTCTTCAGCAGCATTAAATCCTATCATGCCGTGCGAGTCCCACTCGCATGCTTGTACACACACACACACACACACACACACACACACACACACACACACTACAGTCAAAGTAGAGCCCCAGCACAGACTTACTCATGGCCTGCAGCCTTTCTGACGACATGCAAACGAGTCAGAAAATACAACCTTAACCAAATGCCATGCTAATACTGGTCTGGTTCAGTGCCCTGGGCACAAACAAACTGACCGGTCACTCCGCAACACAACAACACCACCCCTCCATAGAATCATAAACGTGCTGCACACCTGAGAAACAGATGGAGGCGTGAAGCCTGACAAGGGCTAGTGATCAGACACAGACACAAACACGTCCAAGACGTTCCAATCCAGAGCCAAACGCATGCAAAGAATCTCAAGAAATTAATTTTTTACCAAGATGGAATTTGTTTGTCAACAATAACACTGTAACATTTTCAAGTGTCACATTCACAGAGTTATAATGATTTACTGCTGATATTTTGACTCCAAGTATCTTTCCCATGTAGTGAGTCTGGTCTCTATACACATTTCACGCACAAAAGTCACCTGGCTTCCTTACAGTGGCTGTTTCTCAAACTCGAGGATCCTCGAGGATTCTTGCTTGGTGGAACTGAGCCCTACCGAGTCAGATCCTTCAAAGACAAGGCAAGGCTTCTTCTTGGCATTCGGAAACACACAATGGAACAGACTAGTGAGTGTGCAGGAAGCTGCAGCTGTGCGTTATTGGAAATCAGGCCTTCTGCCCACTTCTTTTTGAAAAACAATGAATGTACCACTGTCAGTCTCATTTACTCTTATCTCAATCACTGTCATTGGAAGAGGTTTAAATACTCTTCCTAAATGCCTTCTTTACACGATTACGGTGTGAGAGTTCAAAGTTGTTGAAATTACCTGAGCCCATAGTTAATTTAGGCTACTTTACACAGTGACAATCACACAATGTTTACATATAAATATACAGTGGACTGCCTTGTTTAGTACAGATTTAAAATCCTCCATAAATGTGCGCACAGGATTGTGGGTGTTTCAAGCATGCTGAGGATACACACAGGACAATTCTACCAAACAAAGGAACGTGGTATAATTTGATGGATGCTTGATATTGGAACAGCACTCGATGACGTAACATCCTTCAAATAGCAGCCTTGAAGGATCCCTCCTTGAGTTTGAGAAACAGCCTGTGTGCATGGGCGGATTATGAACTTTCGGGCCCCTGGGCCCAGATGTATTAAGGGCCCCCCACCCACTTATTGTCGTATATGTGGGAGGGGGGGGGGTTGGGGGTCCTTCTCCAGAACATTTTTAATTTGTATGATGTGATTTCCTGTATTCTGGTGCATTTTGGGGATGGCCAATACTAAATTCAATCAGATTCATAGCCTACATCTTGATGTGTTGATATTGAGGCAAGATACACCATGCAAAGGCTTGGGCTTCAGGGCCCCCTGACCCCTTGGGCCCCTGGGCCTGGGCCCGGTAGGCCCGTGCAGTAATCCATCCCTGCCTGTGTGTGATTCTGCCAGGAGTTTGTTCATTGGTTGAGCTGAACCAGCCAATAAAATTCCACCCGTCTTTACTCCTTTAGTTAATTAGTTAGTTTAGTTAACCATTAACCATTCATCCAAGTCTGTGTACAGATATCAGGACACTATGGACACTAGGTGACCAAGAAGATGAGTTCTCTGACTGTGTTAGAATCGTGGACTGTACCTTAAAAGCCAATGTTTTGTGTGATAAACCTTTATGACCATTTTCCTATACATGGACATGGAGCCAAGTCCTAGACTAAAGCTTTTTTCAGTGGAATTAAATTTTTTTGGGGTTGGGAAACCGGTCGTTAATGTTTCATGCGTGAGTGATGGAGATGACAGCTGCTCACCGTGGGTCTTCTCGCTGAACACCACTTTGGAGTCCGAGGTGAAGTTCTGGCCCGTCAGGATCATCTGCTGCCCGCCCAGAACCGAGCAGTGGTCAACATCCTGGCGCTCCACGGCCGGCAGCTCGTGAGCAGAGCGCTGTGCTGCTTCCACGCACACAAATGCAGACACAAACGCTTAGACTGCCCATATATTGACAAATAGGCAAATTGCACTAAAAATAGTGTGTGTGTGTGTGTGTGTGTGCGCCCACACATACTTACAGCACTCTATAATCTGAGAGGCCACCTGTAGGGAGACCCACTGTCCTCCTGGTTGGGGCACGTGAACCCTGAAAACCAGACGCACACGAGTGTTCTTACGCCCGATGTCCGTCTCACCCTTACGTAGCTCGATGTCCGCGTTGCGCAATTTCAGGATGCCTGCACAGTCAATGCTACAACACACAAGAGACAGCCGTTCATCAGGATGCAGCCAGAACAGTAGTGCAGGACCATTGACACTGTGACTACATACCAGCTTAGTGAAAGCTCTTCTCTGTGTATGTGTCTTTGACTGTGCTTAATCGTCTCTCTAGTTCTCAGTTAAACATGGGGAACACTTTTGTGCTGTATGCTCTCTCTAGTTCTCAGCTATTCATGGGAAACACTCTTGTATTTCTCACCACACTGACCATCTGCCAGAGTGCCACAAAGATGTTATCAAAGTGTGTGTGTGTGTGTGTGTGTGTGTGTGTGTGTGTGTGTGTGTGTGTGTGTGTGTGTGTGTGTGTGTGTATGTGTGTGTATGCGTGCACACACTTATGTGTGCTTGTGTGTGTGTGTGTGTGTGTGTGCTTGCGTCTGTCTGTATTTCAGTGTCCCACTGGATAGCATGTGTGTTTATGTCTGAGAAGTATATTGTGAATTTGTGTGTGTGTGTGTGTGTGTGTGTGTGTGTGTGTGTGTGTGTGTGTGTGTGTGTGTGTGTGTGTGTGTGTGTGTGTGTGTGTGTGTTTATATTACTCACACTGCTTTCATGTTGTCTTTGGGGTCCAGTGGAATCTCAAGGACCTTGGTGCCGCTGATGATCCTCTCATGGCTAGACGTAGTGACGGTCTTGCCGGTGATGCGGTGCACCTGGTAGAAGGCGTGAGGCTTCAGCACGCGTTCATCTGCTGTGCCAATGTACACCTGCAGGGCCAAAGGCTCGTGCCCGCGATACCCACGCAGCTGGCATCAAAACACACACAGTCAGATCGGACCGAGGCAGCATAGTAAATATGATGCCTACATGCCATACTGTATATAGACACCATATTAAACAATATGAATATGTTGATCCATACAATACATATCAACAGTCGAGCATTAAATCTTTTCAAATCTAAAGTAATCTGTACTATGTGTCATGTTGTCAAAAACATGCATCATTAAGTGAACCACACTCCAATGTCCCCTGACCAAATACCCATACATGACTCGTCACAGAGCCCTGTTCATTTTATTATTGCTTACGTACACTGCAAAAAATGAAATCTAACCAAGTGTTAATAATCTTCTATTAAGATCAAAAAATCTATTTGGTATTGTTTTTAGTATGAAAAGTCTTAACACAACAAATTTGACAAATTTGCTTGTTTTCAGGATGAGATGTCTTAAAATAAGTCAAACTTTTCAAGTCAAATGATTTCTAAGTCAAATGATTTCATGAGAAAGCACTAGGTAAGTCTTTTTATACTGAAAACAATACCAACTATTTTTTTTTTTATCTTGATATAAGATTAACTAGATGTACCGCAGAGCGGTACAAAATATGACCGCCGCCCAGTCCAGCACATTTTTTCCACAAAAATAAATCACGCTGAAAGGCATATATGATTCTAACTGTCTCACTAAATTGCATTATCCACACTCAATTCTCACTGGTATCTGCTAGACAACAAGTACCAAAACATGATTAGTTCATAGATTTCACATGTAAAATTGATTTTATACAACCTCACCCCTATCTTGCCTGTTCATAATTCTGAGAAATTCTTGAATTGTGTGCATGTGTGCGTGCACACGTTTATGTTTATGTGTGGGTGTGTGTGTGTGTGTGTGTGTGTGTGTGTGTCTGTGCGTGCTTGTGTGTTTGTCTGCGTATGTGTGTTTGTGCATGTGCATGCATGCGTACATATGTCTACTGTGTGAGTATGTGTCATACGTATGATTACTGTGAATGTATGTGTGTGCGTGTGTATCTGTTTATGCACATGTGTGCACATGGAATGGGTTAACATGACCCCTGGAGGCAAACATATGGAAAACATTGGTCATCCTAGGCCCTACGGTTCTCAAGATATTCACAGAAAACTGTGTCTGCCCTACCCTCCTTTCAGGGGGACCAGTCCAGCGGGGGCGCTACAGATCAAAACGAAAAACGATGGTTCCATGCTATCCATGTGGGGTTACATGCCCACTAAGTTTCGTGTACCCCGGTCTTTCAGTGTCCCAGGAATCCTTGTTGGTGTACGGTCACTAAATGTACACATAAATTATTTTATTGTAAGGCCCTAGCCTGGCTAGCGCCACCACTTCTCAATGAGACGTGGTCTGGAAACCAAACGTTCATTTTCTCGAAAAATATCCGTTTATTGGGTGCCACGGATGTCTATCAAATGCGTCTGTGCATAGCTCATCATTGTCTTGCTTTCCCCCTTTTTCTGTGATTGGTCCCCTATCTCAGGCGAAAATTTGCTCCATGGTCTCCAGGCTGCCTTAGCAGCGTGAATCAAATCGCGCGCAAGGCAGCATGGGAAAACCCAGGCTAGTAAGGCCCCCCATAAACGAAAGTTCACAAAACTTGGCATGCATTCGGAAGGTGTCATAATGATCCTACACTTTTAATTTTGTGCAGTTTTGACCATGTCAGCCAGAGATATTGTGATGAAAACATCTAATTTTGTTGGTTTTTAATTTTTAACTAGGTGGCGCTATACATGAAATAAGTGGTAATGGGATGGGTTGACATGCCCCCTTAAGACCAACATACAAAAAAAAGGTGGACCTCCTAGGCCCTACGGTTCTCGAGATATTCACAGAAAACTGTCTCCGGCCACCTACAGGCCAGTTGGTGTATAGTAACATAAATTAATTTATTGTGTGGCCCCCCATGAACGGAATTCCACGTAACTTGGCGTGCATTCAGAGGGTGTCATAATGATCCTACACTTCCAATTTCGTGCAGTTTTGACTATGTTAGGTTACAGATACCTACGATTACAACACCTCATTTTTACTTTTTTGTGTTTAACTAGGTGGCGCTATACATGAAATGAGTGGTTATGGAATGGGTTGACATGGCCCCTTGAGATCAACATACAAAAAAAAATGGTCCTTCTAAACCCTACGGTTCTCGAGATATTGACAGAAAACTGTGTCTGCCCTACCCTCCTTTCGGGGGGTCCAGTCCAGCGGGGGGGGGGGCTACAGATCAAAACGAAAAACGATGGTTCCATGCTATCCATGTGGGGTTAAATGCCCACCAAGTTTCGTGTACCCCGGTCTTTCAGTGTCCCGGGAATCCTTGACGGAAATGTGGACATGCGAAAAAGAAAAAAAAAAAAAAAAAATCTGACTAAACCTTCGCTTCGCTGCGCGGCGGTCATAATAACACTTGGTTAGATTGTGTTAGATAAGCAGTTTTTGCAGTGTAAACTGAGGGTATTCATAAGCAAAGACAAACTTCCCTGTCACACTTCCCTGTCAACAGATTCCATTTTAAATGTTTGGGTAACTGAGAGGCAGGCTGAATGGCCCTTGTCTAAGTAAACTATACATAACACCACAGTAGCATCACAGTAGCAAGTATGGCAATTTTAATATCTATCGTATCAAATGCTGCATGTCATTAAGATCATTTTTAAGTCATAATGACAGTGAGGTCCTTTATTTTGCAGTTAGTTTTTAGTTGTTCAAAACATTACTGAAAATCAATAGCTACAGCTTAGAGATGTGAGAAAAGTATTTCTTCAGACACTTGTCTGTTTGCGCAATTGACTACCAGTAAACTAACAGTTTTCAGTTTCACAGACTTGGAAAAAGGACTTGATTTGGATACATAAATCGGCGGAGGTCTGTCTGGCACTACAGTGATGTCTCTGACTGCAGAGGCAGACGCAGGCGACTAGAACGCGGGCGGGACAAAGGCTTCTAGACTGTTCTTCGTTCTGTCAATGTCTTCTACAGGAAAGCCACCACACCTTAAGCCCTGCAACAACACAACTTCCAGAATGAAACAAAGGCCCCTAAAGGAGGTCTTTGACTGAACAGGGGTGTGTTTCCCAAAACCATAGTTGCTAACCTGTTAGCAACAAGCTCTGACTTAACATAACTTAACTAACATTATTCTCACTAAACATGGATTCTTAACACACTGCTTTAACTCAATTTTGCACAAGTGCACTTCTGACCTTTTAAAATGTTAGCATCTTTAGTTTTTCAACCTTTTTTATCTCATCTTTAAAACTATTGGACAGTTATGTACAACTGACCATTTTATGGTACACTATAGTTGGTTATTAAATATTGCCATTTACTAGATCTACAGAAAAGACCAATTAACAGTCAATACTCAACAGCTAATAAAACATTATCTGGGAGAGAGGGTGAGTGTGTGTGTGTAAAAGTGTAAAAGAGAAGGAGAATGTGTGTGTTTGTGTGTGTGTATGAGAGAGAGAGAGAGAGAGAGAGAGAGAGAGAGAGAGAGAGAGAGAGAGAGAGAGAGAGAGAAAGGGCTGGGTAGGGACAGGCAGCGAGGTGACCCAGATAGCTGGGTCTAGTTCTAGTGCAGAGCTGTCAAATCCAGATGATGCCGGGGGCGAGCCAGCTCTGGGCCACGTGTGGGGGAGACTTGTCTGCTGTTATCTCTCGGCAGACAGATAGAGCGGTCAGAGTGGAGGATGTTCATTTCCATACACAGGGTCTGTTCGCGCTCAGCTCACGCGTGCTGCAGTAACAGGGAAACGCCCTATCTCTCTCCTGCATCTCACAGACCTGGGCGCTGTCTCTCTCCCACTCCTCCTCCCATATCACATTTTCTCTCTCATCACTCTCTTACTCTCTCTCATTCTCTCTCTGACCGACTTCTCAAACCACAGCCTTCTTCTTCATATTTCAGTGCAATTTCCATATTTAAAACTCTACCAGGATGACATTGGCTCACATTTCTGTGTTTGCATTGCCAAACTATTTACCAAAATAAAAGAAGTCTACGTGACAACAATAAGGTAGAACTTCTGTCATCACAACCCCCACCATTTCTTTTGATCACATCAGTCTCTCTCTTTTTCCTTCCATACTGTCCAGACGTGCCTTCAAATTCGCAAACAGTGGCGAACGTTTGCAAACAGTTTTCCGTTTGCCTTGAGTTTTCGGCGAACGTTTGCGAACAATCGCAAACAGTCTGAGGAGGTAGTTCTCCGCGAACGTACAGGGGAACTGCACATGAGTTTGACGAAGGCAACAATGCAATTACTGTTACAGTGGAATATTAATACCAAATCGTTCAAATTTAACTGTTCAAAGAGAACATGTTCACCACGAACGTTCACCACTGTTTGCCAAATTTGAACGCACCTCAGCTCTCTTCTTCTTACACTTTCACTCTGTTGTTGTCTTTCTGGGGTGCCACAAATAAGTCAATGTATGGGAAACACTGTGTGAATACAATACATCTCTCTCTCTCCACATCTCTACCTCTCTCTCTCTCCAGTGCTCTCTCTCTCCCTGTCTGGTATATTTCACCTGCACCATGGGAAGACTACCCCTGACCAGCACAGATAACTACCTAACACCATTTCTAGCAGAAATAGTTTTTCCAGTTCTCATTTTTGCTCTGTCCACATCACTCCTTCGCATTCTCTCTCTCTCTCTCTCTCTCTCTCTCTCTCTCTCTCTCTTTCTCACCTGGACGACGGGGTGTCCTCCTGATGGGGCTTTGACCGCTCCGCGGCTGCCCTCTGTCTCGTAGTGGGCGCGGTGGTACTGTTTGGGCTGCACCTCCAGTTGCAGCTCCAGCTGGTCCGTGCTGCTGGGCAGCGACCACTCCAGGGAGGGCAGCGAGGACACAGGGGCACTGTCGAGGGGGCAGTAAGGCAGGTAAACGCATGGCTCTGTTTTAGACTGTCCCCAAATCCATCATAAGGGTGACCACTATCACCGGTGTGAGACACTATTTGTGGCTTTTTGTGTATCTTACACAGGAACAATCCACAAATATAAAAACAGTGTATGGGATATGAATAGAAGACTGATTTAGATTTTTTTCTGATGACATAAGCTGGTGTATGTATGTTGGTTATGCACCTAGGCTCTTAAATGTAAATGAGTCCTAGAGAGAGGTCTAATGATGTCATGCACCTGGTGACAAACCACATCCCCAGTGACAGACACAGCTGGTGTGTGTGTGTGTGTGTGTTATTCTGCTGAAGTCATTTGTGGTGTGTTTGTGTTTGTGTGTGTGTGTGAGGTGTCATCTCCATCCTGTCACACACTCTCTGAGTGACAGTGGCCACCTACTACTGTGTGTCTCCACCACGACCATGATCCTGACCGTGAGTGTGTGTGCCCCCCCCCCCCCCCCCACCACCTACCTGCACACGCCGTGGGCCAACTGAGTGGGCCAGCCAGGTGAGATGACGTAGTAGGTCTCCAGGCTGACGGCAGGCTCTGGCTTCACTTCGTGCTGGTAGTGCAGGCCACCCTCAGAATGGTTTTCCTGGTACATGGCGCCCCCGAAGCTCCCACGCACCATCTTAGTGGGCACAGGCTTGGGCAGGCTGCCACTGAGGCTGCTGACCAGCTCCAGCTCGTCAAACCCGCCGGGACCCCCAGCGACAGCGCCGGCTGGCCCAGAGTCATAGCGGTCATCTGGGTGCGGCGAGGGGCTGCGGGAGCGGGGGCAGACCCGGCCGGGGTTCTGGTACTGGTCATAGGTGCGCTTGCCCTTGGGGGAGGCCGAGCGGGAGCCAGGGTGCGGCGAGGAGGACCGGCGTCCAGCCAGGAAGGTCTCCTCAGTGATGCTGTTGCGCGGGGAGGTGGTGGGGGAGGTGCGCGGCGAGCCGGCCGTGTGGAGGCCCTGCAGCCGAGGACAGATCTCGGGCAGCGCTGTCGGGGACACGCAGGGCGACGTCCAAGGTGAGCAGGCCTCCGACCAGCTGGTGGATGAGTTGCTACTGGCCGGGCTCAGGCATTGCGTGTCACCGCGGTAATTGCTGCTGTCGTAGTAACCAGGCACGGTGAGTGTGGGGCGCGGGCCGATGTCCAGGGGCTCCGTGTGCGAGTGGTCATGGGGGTGCAGCTCTGAGTAGGTGATCTCGATGCGTGGACCACCGGGGCGCAGGGGGTGCTCCAGAAACTCCCCCAGATCGGCCTCCAAGCTGGGCAGACCATCGGTGGTGGGGGCCCCGGGGTGGTACGGGGAGTCACACAGGGACTCAAGGCTGTAGGGAGTGTGGTTCTCTTGGAGGCAGGACTCAGGGCTGAGAGTGTCCTGGGCATCATGGGCGTTTGGATCCTCTCCTGCACAGACAGGAGAGTAAGCAGTCACACAGAGATAAACAATGGGTATCACCCGCATATATCAATCACACAGTCACAGGTTTGCGTTAATATAATTAAGAATCTTAATATGTACTTTACATAGCATCGAAGTGCGCAGAAATTAATATAGGCCTAAAATACATTTCTTCCATTAATTAAATCAGAACTGGCTTATGTAAGGGCTTTGTTTAAAGTTTTTGTGAAAATATATTCCTCTGTTGCCAGGCGAGGTGTACACCCAAAGTGTATGCACATAAGTGCCCATAAGTGTATGCAAAAGTGTATGCACATTCAACTACATAAACTGAAAATCCATGACGGCTACATGCTCACTTCAAAAGTCCCCTTCATAGTAGCGCGCGCAATGCACGTGAGAGGGAAAAAAACTGTCAGTGTACCTGTAAAGCAAACCCCGCTGCTCTCTAAATGTGTAGAATTTGCCGCTTATGACCCACACAATTGGCCTACATCCCAAACACAATAGGTTGCGGCACACATTCTTAGTGTTGTTGCCTGTGAGTGATGTTCTTCTATGTAACTGAAAATAAAGTCTGCACCAACCTTGTTCATCATCATCGTTTCCTGGCGGGTTGTAGAGAAACAGGTGGGGAAAGTCGAGTTCTTCTTGACCATTCCCTTGTGACATGTCGTCGGGGAGCCCCGAGGTTGGGGGGTCCCCTTCATAATAGACTGAATTCATTTGTCTCTTTCCAATATTCTTTACGAAACTGTGAGAAGCAACACTAGAAATAACGAATAAGGTTGTAACGACCAAATAATATAACGTATAATGGCACGCGCTTCAATGTATCCTGAAAGTCACAACAGCTTATCAAATTACACCAAAATGAAAATTATTTGCGCAGTTAAAGTCCCAGGGGAGTCTCGTCGGATAATTACAAAAGTCGTGCATCCAAGAGCAAATTGAACGGATCAAGTGCGCGACAGAGTGAGCGAGAGAGCGAGAAAAAAATCGCACAGCAACTTCCTGTTTGAAAAGAAAGGATGTTCTGCTGAAACAGTTGGTGTAGGCTACATTGCTTTTTCTACATTAGCGGTTGTCCCCACTAGGCTAAAGACTTTCACTCTATGAATTTGATGAATTAGGCTGCAATGCATCGTCAGTCAGTCGAAACGCAGTCTGAGAGTTCTGAGAATAACTTGGCCGCTTTTTCCTGTGAATGTGTTAAAAAAAAAAAACCTGCAGTATCAAAAACACTGACCAGACAAATTCAAGAATAGGCACATTTGGGCTTATTATTTCGCTGATTTATTTTATGTCATGTCTACGCATATTGTGTTTGTGTAGCAATAGGCCTAGGCTACATTATAAGTAAACCATTTGCATCACTTAACTAACAGCCGTTAGGTGGCGCCATAGTCTAGCACGTGTTCCCCAATCACTGAGTTCGTATGCTGTGATAGCCTACTAACAGTAAACTTGTGGCGTTATCACATACGCTATCACATACTTTAAGAAGTAGTAGCCTACTTTGTTAAATCGGCGACATTTCAGTGAATAAATTAGCTTGTGGTCATCCTCAGAAGCACATTTTTATATAGCAATATAAGTTTAACATAACACATGGCTTATTTTTGTAATTAAGATAATTAAGTAGGCCTAGGCTAGGCCTACTAAATAAATATATTTTAAAAAAAAACTCTTATCTGTCAAGAGAACAGGATTATCAATCAAATACTTTAAAGTGAGATGATATGTGTCTCGTTCTGTTATTAACTTAACAGGGGAGATGCTAGTCAACACTAGATTATATCTGACACTGACAGGGTAATGCAAATTTATATAACAGGTGTTGGTGACGCATGTCGACTCTTTGTTGACAAAGGGTCTATTGTCATCACCACCTGACACTGAGATCTCTCTCTCTCTCACCTCTCTCAAATTCAAATTTAATTAGCTTTATTTTAGTATTTTATATTGCCAAAGCCATAAGATGTGTATCACACATACAAATAACCATAAACTAAGAAAAAAAATATTGTTATATATTCAATTCAGTTCAATTCAATTCAATTCAAGGTAGCTTTATTGGCATGACAAATATTTATTTGCATTGCCAAAGCAGGACATCTAACAATACAATACAGAACACACACACACACACACACACACACACACACACACACACACATATATATATATATATATATATATATATTAGGGCTGTCAATCGATTAAAAAAAATAATCTAATTAATTACATACTCTGTGATTAATTAATCTAAATTAATCACATATATAATTTTTGCTGTGAAAGTATTTTAAATATTTAAATTCAAACGAATCATTGAATAATCAGCATTAGTGACATTAATGTTCAAAAACTCTTTTATTATTATTTTCACTGTTCAAATAATTGCCATAATAATCTATGATATGACCTAATATGCTGAGGAAATAAATTCAAAAGTGCTTCGGGAAGAAGTTTTTTTTTCACATCAAAGGCATTTCAGGCCACAGATATAACCTAGGGGACACAATGAAAATAAATTAACACTCCCCTCAATGTCAATACTTATTTCTTTGCATTGATGTGCGACTATACCGTTGATGAACTCCGGTGATATGCAAATTCCTTGCTGCAGACATTGCAAAGGACTTTATTTTCAACACTTTATTTTTATCAACACCATCAGGCCATTTTTTAAAAGTAGATGTTTCAAATAATGATCCAGGCAGCACGTTTTCTTCTCTCTCCTTCATTTTACAGTTTAATTTTTACTGACTAGAACGGCTCGGGGTCAAAGGTCATACGGAATCGATTAATCTGCACTAATTTTTTTGATCAGTTATTTTTTCTCAAATTAATTAATCGAAATTAATCAGTTATTTTGAGAGCCCTAATATATATATATTCTCTCATATACTCTCACACACACAACCATGCACGCATATTATGTTTGGTGTTCCAAAACTCTGTATTTGTGCTAGAAATATACACATCACATTCTCATTCATGTATGTAAACACACGGGAGAGCTTATTCAAGAGTAGAAAACCAAGTAAGGAATGCGGGTTAATCCATCTGTTCATATAGATGAGAATAAACATGCACGCAGCTGTAGAGAATGTATATTATCACCAGTAGGTGGCATTAGAACAAAGCTTCATATTACTGTAATGTCGGTTTTCTGATAGACTAGAAAACAAGGTGGACTGATCACAAATATGTGATATAGTTTTAGGGGCATATCATGTCATTTAATTCAAATATGTGATATAGTTTTGGGGGCATATAATGGCATTTTAGTCTGAAATAATATGCAATTAAAAATATAGTTATGTATGTAGAGTTATGCTTGCACAACTAAAATAACATGGGAAACACCAATAGCAAATGGAAGGTTTATTTGAATATATAAATAAATGAGAATATGTTACATCTATATACATAAATACCATGCTCTTATTAGATACATTTACTGAATACATAAGTTATACTGTACATAGAAACATTTTAGTGTATACATAGAAATGATTGCATTTCATTTAGACTATCAAAAGACATAACTACAAGGTAGTTAAAAGCAGTCACCATGGGAGACCATATCAGTATGTCTGCATGACTGACTAGCCTATTTGGTCAATAACTAATCATTACTGTTAATATATAATAAGATATGTACGAATACATGACATGAGGTATATGGGAGGAAGAGTAAAGTCATATAGCAGCATCTTCAGGCTTCTTGCACTGTAGGAGTCATCTGAGTGTAGTGGATTTACCCCTGTGGAAGAGATAAAACACAGTAAGAAATCAAAGGTGTGCACATGGATGGACACACACCTGACAGCATCCCTATACATTCATCACTATGCTCACATTTAGTCATAAACAGTTCATTAAAGCAGCACAAAAACCAATAGAGGATAGGGAGAGGATCCCTTTTTTATCAGTTGCCAAACTATTTTGACTTTTCATAATACCTCGCTGTACTAGCTATAAATCATGATATGATGCATCAGTTGTATACCAATAACTATCGCTAATGAACCTGGTCTGTTGATTGGGATAGCAGAATGCTGATTACCTCAGCGTTGTACGAAGGCCACGGGAAGCTCACGACTGGGCACCAGAGTACCAAAGTGGACGGCCTCCACAGGGTCCTGGTCTGTGGCCACAATCTCATAGTCTCGCACCAGCTGTAACAGAAACCCAAAGGGAGAGAGGTTAGCGTAGCATTAAGACTATACAGAAGGACAGGGGAAAGACCGTTTTCAACATCAAGACACGAGTGTGATTTGGGATACTATAGTAAAAGACTCCTCATATGGCTGACCTGTAGCCAAAGTGGCATATTTGCTATACGTATGGTGTGTCTAAGGGTATGTAAAGAAAAAACTCTTCCATAAGGTTATGAATGTTAATTTCCTATGTACTCCGTGGAACTTTCATGAAAACACCATCTCACTTCCTACAACTTTAGAATACTTTTTTAAGCATCGTTCCTAGCTTGACTGTGCTGAATATGTGATCCTCAACTACTGCATATGTCACTCGTCCATAAGGTTATGGACGAGTGATGAGTGAGGAGAACTATTTCTCTCTCACCTAATCACTCTATGTGTGGCATACTACACATGAGTGTGAAAGGCATGGGTAAGGCATGGACATGTCCTTACCCAGCAGAGTGCCAGCTGCAGTTGCAGTTCGGCCAGGCGGCGCCCAATGCACATCCGCTTCCCGATGCCAAAGGGCACATGGGCAAAAGGGTTGATGGAGTTTTTCTCCTGAAGCCAGCGCTCCGGACGGAACTGCTTCCCGTTGTTGAAGTAATCATCGTTAGAACCAAGAGCTTGACTGTTGATGACCAGAACCGTCTGTGTGGATGGAGAAAGCATTGTTAGCATAGGACACACACTGGAAAAAATTAAGAGACCACTGCACATCATTCTGATGTCATCCTACGGTTGCTGAGTCACATTCGAATGATTTGACGGTCATATTCAAATTTGTAGTGGTCTGAATATGACCGTTAACTTATTCGAATGTCACTCTGCAACCGTAGAATGACATCAGAAAAAATGTGCAATGGTCTCTTAATTTTTTCCAGATCTGTATACAGTACTTCCGCAGAAGTTTTACATGAACGTTATCTTTTAATATTTTGTTGTAAAGAGTGCAGTAGCACCCCATCACCCTTAGGTGGAATGGCAGGAGGCAGTCACATTAGAGTCCCTTACCCCTTTTGGCAGTGTGTAGTCCCCCAACATGGTGTCTTGGTCCAGGGTACGACTGGTGAAGGGCACAGACGGTGTGAGCCTAAAAACATGAGAATACCATTTTAGAATTTGCACTTTGAGGGTAAACAAGTGTGTGTGTGTGTGTATGTGTGTGTGTGTGTGTGTGTGTGTGTGTGTGTGTGTGTGTGTGTGTGTGTGTTTGCGTGTGTGTGTGTGTTGTATGTGTGTGTGTGTGTGTGTGTGTGTGTGTGTGTGTGTGTGTGTGTGTGTGTGTGTGTGTGTGTTTGTGTGTGTGTGTGAGTGTGTGTGTTGTATGTGTGTGTGTGTTTGTTTGAGTATGTACTGTATGTATGAGAGAGAGACAAAGTGTTTGTATAAGCCCTCATAATTAAGAACGTCATGGAATGAGGAGCATGAATGCACACAGGAGTCCGATGGCCACCTCTAATCCACCACAAACATCATAAACATTCCCAACGCATGCTTGAGAATAAGCCCTGTTTGAGGGTCTCGGGACATTTCGTTCACGTCTCAATGCATTATTGTTTTATGGAGGTATCCATGCATGAGTGGAGGGGGGGGGGGCGGGGGGGGCTCTCAGCCTGAACTCTCTAGCCACTGGGCAGAGAGGGCAACTGGTGGTCCTCACTCAGATAGCCATTGAATGGAAACGGATCTGGATCTGGTGCCAGCTGCTATCTGTTGCACTCCCTTCCCCCCACCCTCACCAGGGCACCAGTGCCAGTGAGTCAGCTTCTGTCAGTACACCCCCTTTATGTACGGGGTTTTAGATTTGTATTTGTAGCCACTGGATTAGGCTTACTGGTATATACTGCATTATAGATCTAATATCAAGTGTTGCAGAAATTAACTACCTTCCATCTTTACTACATTCTCTCCACAAATCAAACAAAAAGAGCCCAAGCTGCTCTCAGTGAGAACCAGCAATGAGGCAAAGTCATCCCAGACAGCAGGCAGTTCTGGTATAGACTTAAAGGTACACTATACAAGATTTTCACCTTAATAGAACCTTTCCGAAGCCAATTTGATGGTAAACAAACTTGTAATAGACTAATCGTTTACCTACTATAGGTATAGCTATACAGCATAGACATAACGAGTCACTACTGAGAAAACCAGCCATGCAACTTCAAGAACGGTGGCCCGACAAATCTCGTGAGAATCGTGAAACATTACCTTGTTAGTAGATATAGCTCTTTGGAAATATTATTTGCCTGTTGTTAATCCTTCACCTCCACAACAAAGCATTTTCATTGTGTATAGGTGGGATAAGTCACAACATTTACAACAGCAGAGTAAAATGTAAATAGTGTATATCGCGACTCTAGAGGGAGCTCTACAATCGCCAAAAATACATTACCTACAGAGTTACCTCTCTCTAATTTGGATATGATTGACCCAAGCTCTGCGAATTCCAAAAGTGTTGTTGAGCAATCGCTGTGGTGACTAATCAGGAAAGCGTACAAAATGACTCTTCAAATAGTCTCTCCCTCAATAATTTACAACATGATGGGAGTTGTTCAGGTTGTTCACGCCAGCGGGAAATGCACCCGATGACTGTGACTGTTTGAGAGCCAGCGCTTGTGTGGTTTTGGGGGTGGCATACCTCATGGATTCCTTGAGGCAGGCTTTGAGGTAGGGCATGTTCTTGATGTGTTCCGCGGTAGGGATCTGACCCGCAGGCACTACCGTTTGGATCTCCTTCAGAAGCTTCCCCTGGGCACAGCCGTTTCGTGAGAGGTTGAAAATAGCCCAGAGCATGCTGTTGGCCGTCTGTGAAATAAACAGTAGAGATGGAGAGAGAGAGAGAGAGGAAGGGTGATAGAGAGAGGAAGAAGTGAAGAATGAGAGAAAGACAGAACAAGAATGAGAGAGAAAGACAGTGAGAGCAAGGAGGCAGTGGGGAATGAGAACAAGAGAGAGAGCGAGGAAAAGATAAGGGAGGGAATACCATAAGTCAGTATTGTTGCTCTGTTACCACACGGTGATTTCCAGTTATAGGATGCTCTATGTGTAATTTGATGCTAACCGTCTCTACGCCTCCAATCTGGAGTTCAGTGGTGGCGGCGTACATCTCCTTCTTGGTCAGGTGACTGTGGTGAAAGATGTCACACAGGAAGTCTTCCTCCTTCTCACTTCCTTGTTTGTTCAGCTTCTTGTCAATGTACACCTTAGCTAAGAACACATACTGACTGTGTTATGCAACATATTTTCCCCTCTATTCCCCTTAAAGGGCAAATCAGTACAGCCACAGCTGAATCACTGCATTGTGTTGAGTGTCGAAATGTTTAGTGCCCTGAATTTACAGCCACTTATAAAGTATACTGTTACATGCTACTACATATTGTAAGTGCACACACATGCATCAATTACTGGGCTTGTCAAATTGTCATTATATTCTACGCAATGAATCACTCTGTTTTGACACAGTAAACTTAAACAAATCTGAGCACAAAGATAAAACAGACATACATGTCCTACTTTAGCCTGACTTTGAGCATTGGTGCAGCAGGGGAAAGTGAATTGTTTGCATGCATGTGTGTGTGTGTGTCTCTCTCTCTCTCTCTCTCTCTCTCTCTCTCTCTCTCTCTCTGTGTGTGTGTGTGTGTGTGTCTCTCTCTCTCTCTCTCTCTCTCTCTCTCTCTCTCTCTCTCTCTCTGTGTGTCTCTCTCTCTCTCTCTCTCTCTCTCTCTCTCTCTCTCTCTCTCTCTGTGTGTGTGTGTGTGTGTGTGTCACAGTGGCAGCCAGTGCAGCACAACAAATGCAGCACAGCCCAAGCCCAGTCTGCACTCTGTTTCCCCCCCTCTTTCCCCCCTCCTCTGCTCTCGCAGTAAACCCTCCCTCTCCCTCCTCACCTCTCTCCCTCCCTCCTACTACAAATATTTGGCTGCAATTTCACCCCTTAGGTCATCCAGTTTACTACGACTCTCCCCCGCCGGGAACACATGGCGAGCAGTGCACATGAGGCGGGAGCGAAGCGCTCGGTTCACAGCGAGCGAGCGCGCACTGCAGCACCTGACTGGAAATGTGTACATGCAGAGAGCGGATTGTAGGTCACACATCACGTCAGCAAGGAGCTGTCAAGTAGCCTACCTGTGCTAAATATTTGGTCCCAGGCTGCCGTGTGGTCTTGCCAGGTCTTGGTATTTAGACTTTTATGAAGTTCCACCGGAGTTACCATCATGGTACCGAACGTGCTCATCATCTGCGGAGCGCAGGGAAGGATGTATTGTGTCAAAACTTGCAAACTGCATTACACAAACAGATACACCGTGTCCCAAACTAATAATTGCTTTATAATCTTTTAGACTTGTATTGTCATTTAAAAGTTGTGTTCTTGTCTTTCACCCAAAAGCCACAGTGTATAGGCCTATTACAAATGAAGGGTACACTGTGACATTAAGTAGCCCTGAGTAAACATAGGCAAAGCACCGAATTTCAGTGAACTCAGTGAACTTTACATTGTAAAAGATTCCTGAGCAACCTTCCAAACCAGATGTGCTGCTAGAACAACAGATAACGGTATCCGGTCTGCACTGAATAAGATTAAATTTACAAACAAATTACAAGATTGTAGTTAAAACGCTCACCGTTTTTATTGCTGCTATAAAGTTTGTTGCCTCTTCATTGACATGTTCCTGAAGAAGTCCAAACCTTTTGTCGTACAAAACGAAGCAAATTGCTGGAATGGGAAATTGACAGTTAGTTATAGGCTATTTCAGAGTATTCTTAATGTTCCTCTTTACTTGAAAGAGGGTGTAATCAAATAACTTCAGTATATTATTGACAGCGGACAAATACGACCATAAAACTTACTTTCAAAAGACCACTTGTTCAGTTCATGATTCAAGTCGGTGATTTTTCCGTTATGTCTGATTACTCCAATCCTTTCGACGAAATCTGCAAGGACCTGTTTGTGGGGAAAAAACGACAAACACGTTGAATGTTAGTTCATCTCTCCACGCAATCCATATGGATAGATGTGATGAAAGTTAAAATTAAGCTCTGACGGACCTCGTTGATTTTACCGTCGAGTTTCATCACCTCGGTCGGTTTCATCAGTTTCTGTTGGAAAGCACTCCGCATTCTTTGCCAGTCCTTTCCCTCCCTGTGTGGATTTCATTGTGTCATTTAACATATTCAGACAAACCTATAAACATCAAACACTACACGGGTACAGAAATGTATATTTACAAGATGAGAAGCCCGTAAGCCTCGTCCCGAAGGTCTCTGTAGGCTTTCCACGGTTTGATCTCCAGTCTTTGGGGATAGTTGCCCTCTTTCCTGTACAGCGACTCCAACAAGCAGGGTGCACCGATATGTACTGATTCAAAAGAGCCAAGTTTCAAGCGGAAAATCTTTCCAAATTTTTTATGGTAATCCACCTGAAATAATAGAGTTTTAATGTAAGTGATTTTATTTATTTATTTATTTATTTATTTATTTATTTTATATATATATTTTTTTTTGGGGGGGGCAAACTTTTAGCATTAAAATAATAGCACTAGTTATGAATGGATATATGGTAAATGCACCTATTGGAAATCGTCATTATTATTATTATTGTTATTATTATTATTATCATCAACATCATCGTCATTATCATCATTATTATTATTTACCAGTGCCTCGTGTTGGCGTTTCAGCCCGCCTTTAAAGAGTAGTTGGATGAGACTGCCAAATAATGGCCAGTTGGTTGGCCCAGGGAGAGCATCGAGACTGTGTGGGCACGTCGCGGTGGGAACAGCATCCTTGGCGTCCAGTACGCAGACCGACGACGTCGGTTTGCAATGCTGCAGCCCCACAGTCTTCTTCTTCAGTAGCTCCATGATCTGCGGAGCTTTCTGGATTTGCGTTCTCATGTTCTCGATAAGCCCGTCCTTTGCCAAAAAACACTGCGTTATCTGGAGAGAATATTTGGAGAGTGCGTAAACGTTCCCTTTCAAATTCCTCTTTCGCTTAAAGGGTGTTACACCTTGCCACAATATATACCCATGGCCGCGTGTATTCCAGTTGAACACGGAACCAATCAGAAATCGGCCCTGCATGATGTGGAGGTCGAGCCCACCATTAATTTATGGATCCACGTTGTGAGTATCTCGACCCCTCTGAGCCCGAGGAAGTGCTCTCGCCCCCTCCCTGCATACATACACACTGTGAAGGTGAGGCGGTTCGCTTGAAGCGCTCCGTCATGTACGATTGGAACAACCATATCTTTTGACAGAGTAAATATTACCACCACGCTTCACCAATTTGGGCAAATATTTGTCAGAGACACACACTCTTTCTCAGCCTGTGTACTGTTGGCCAAGTACGTCCAGTTAATCTAACACGGGTTTTTTTTTTCTCTTTACACAAGCCACTAAACTGGTTGGAAGCTTGTTTTCAAGACAACAACATCGCATTTGGCACTGTCCCAGAGAGCACGTATTTATCCCCGTTGTGTCACAGTCTGTTTGTCCCTCTACTCATTAGCAGCTGTAAGCATTCGGTTTCCCTTACAAGCATTGTTTGTTTGTATCATATGACCTGGCGAGCATGACTATTAAATTAGATTACAGAAGCATGTCAAGGCACCAGATCAGGAACACACTTAGCCTACAACCAGTTCCCCATCATACAAAATCAATGTGTGTTTTCTTGTGTGTTTGTGTGTGTCTGGGGGGGGGCAGTTATGCCATTCCAATCATTTGTCATATGATAAAATGACTGAGTGGCTGAGGTGAACATTCCACCTTCCTACCACACCCACTCCACTCCACTCCACTATACCCCCCACCCCTCCACACACACACACACACACACATCGTTATTGCAATGTAAAAGTGCTTACTCATCGCATATCAGGTGGCATCATCATCCTAACCTTGGACTAAGTGCAGGGTGTGCTGGTAGCAGAGTCGCACAGGACCCCTACAGTACATGTGCAGCAGCAGCACACCCACACGCACAGGCACACACACACACTCAGCTCTTGCCTCATCACTCCTATCCTGGCGTGTTCAACCAGGTCTGCAGTCCCAACTCCAAACATGTTATAATCACCAATTAATTTTACTAGGCCACCCTGTTCTTTCTTTTGACATAAAGTCCCCCCCTTGTTGATCCCATGGTCAATGGTAGGAATTCTCCTCTGTCTCCTATTATTAGTCAAGGATAGTTGAGTTTATTACAGTATTCTGGCCAGCAGTGCGCTTGTGCGATCGGCGCTGCTGAGCAGAGAGACCAGACCTTTAAGTCCAGGGACCACATCTCGAATGGAGCCTCGAATGGTAGATTAGCTGAAATCCCTCTGGATGAATCTGATGACAACAAAGAGCTTTTCAGGCATGAGACACCAAGTGAATTCACTGGTCACAAGCAGCCACCCAAGAAGCCAGGTTCTGAAGGGGCCCGCGGGTCCAGGGAGACGGCCGGCCAGCCAGCAGCCAGCCAGTCAGCGGGACGCTCCGATGGCCCAGAAAGCGCTGGGCAGAAACAGAGAGCTGGGGCAGAAGTGAGGCGATAGGGGGTAGAAGCAGAGAGCTGGGGCAGAAGTGAGGTGATAGGGGGTAAAAGCAGAGAGGTGAGGCGGAAGTGAGGCGATAGGAGGTAGAAGCAGGGAGCTGGGGCAGAAGTGAGGCGATAGGGGGTAAAAGCAGAGAGGTGAGGCGGAAGTGAGGCGATAGGGGGTAAAAGCAGAGAGCTAGGGAGGAAGTGAGGCGATAGGGGGTAAAAGCAGGGAGCTGGGGCGGAAGTGAGGAGCAACAGGCACAAAGGAAGGGGCAAAAGGGACAGAGAGGTGATGCTGTCAGTAGACAGGTGAAGGATGAAGTTTCAGATTGTTCAGGTGCACTCTGTTTTTGTGAGAAATGAGAATGATGGAAAGGGAGAGGGAATGAATGTCTGTATGTGTGTGTGTGTGTGTGTGTGTGTGTGTGTGTGTGTAAGGGTCCGTTCCTGTTCTGTTTTCCCTGTTTAGTGTTTTCCATCATGTCTGCTCCTCTTGTTTACTTCCTGTCTCCTGTTCCATGTGTTCCTTTGTTTGTTTCCACCTGTCTCTTGTTCCTTGTCCACCTGTGCCCTGTTACCACTGTGTATTTAAACTCTCTGTCTCGCCTCAGTTTTCATTGGTTATTAGTCGTTTTGTGATGTTGTAATGTTGATGTATGTGGTTTGCTGCGGCCTAGTAAAGATTTCTGTTTGCTCCTCAGCTTGCCTTGCGTTTTGGTCCAGCTCTCCCCGCAAAAACCATGACAGAATAACCGACCATAAAACATGAATCAAGAAGGCAAGTTTTTATTCTGGTTTGCCACTGCACCTGATGCCCTGGGAGCTTTTCTGGGAGGAGGACAAGGATGCAGGGACCAGTGAGGACGACTGGTCCTCTGAGGAGGACTGGCCAGGTCCCTCTCCAGCTCCAGTCCCAGTTCCGGCTCCCCAACTCTCTGCATTTCCGTCTGCGGTCCTCGCTCCAGTCCTGGCTCCACGCTGCACTCTGGTCCCGGCCCCTCGACGCACCCCGGACCCGGCCCCTGGACGCTCTCCGGACCCAGCTCCGTGTGCCTTCTGGTCCCTTCCTATTCCTGAGCTCCCTGTTCCCATGACTCCAGTTCCCGCTCCAGCTCCAGTCCCGAGTCTGACTCTGGCTCCAGTTCCGAGCCCGGCTCCAGTCCTGATTCCGGCTCTAATCCCGATTCTGGCTCCGGCTCCAGCTCCCACTCCAGCCCGAGTCAGGCTCCAGCTCCGGCTCAAGCTCCTGATCCTGCTCCGACTCAGGCTCCTGATCTGTCCGTCCATCCACCCGGCCGCCCGCCTGACCCTCCGTCCCTATTCGGCCGTCCACCCAGCCGTCCGCCTGACCCTCCTGCCTGTGGCCCCCTCCACCCACCTTTTTGGACTTTTTTTGTTGGTTTGGGCCGTCTGAAATCCGGCCCGCAAAGGGGGGGGGGGGGGTTCGTTCCTGTTCTGTTTTCCCTGTTTAGTGTTTTTTTCCATCATGTCTGCTCCTCTTGTTTACTTCCTGTGTCCTGTTCCATGTGTTCCTTTGTTTTTTTGCCATGTGTCTATTTCCTATGCCTGTGTTTCCGCCTGTGCTGTAATGTTGATGTATGTGGTTTGCTGCGGCCTAGTAAAGATTTCTGTTTGCTCCTCAGCTTGCCTTGTGTTTTGGTCTAGCTCTCCCCGCAAAAACCGTGATAGTGTGTCTGTGTGTTATTACATTTTTATAGTTTTTTTCCCAACCAAGCCGATAACGTAATAATCAGCCAATAATGTAATAACTTATTACATTATTGGCAAAACATTATTACATTATTGGTTCAGAAATGTTATTACATTATTGGCAAATTATTACATTATTGGCTTTATTACATTCAAATTATTAGGTTATTGGCTTTATTACATTAAAATCATTACGTTATCGGTCGTTATTACATTATTGGACGTTATTACATTATCGGCTGCTACAGTGTGTATGTGTGAGAATGAACAAATTGGAGCGATGCAATATGATGGACAGATGAGAGGAGAGGTGGAGAGGGGGGAATCTTCACACTTCAACAGGGTTTCAGCTGGCTACTCCTATCCCCAGTCTGCATCGGTACACCCACACAGGCTGACCCACATATGCATGTTCCATTGGATGCCCCTCAATCCCAGGGCTTCAGTGCCCCCCCCCCCCCCCCCATGCACACAAAAGTGCAACTGCCCAGAGTAGAAAAAGGCCCCGACCTCTCAGCTACCGCTGCTGCCTATCTCTTTCTGCTCATACTGTTCCAATGTCACTGTTACTGCCCCTGCATCAACGTCTCTACCCCTTTATCTGCCACTGTCTGCCCTTGCCTCCTTATTTCTGCACCTGTCTCTCTATCTTCTGCCTGTTACCCCACCCTTACCTCTTGCTCTCTCTCTGTCCCTCTCTTTTCTTCATAGCTGCAAAGAGTCTCCCATTCTGTATATTTGATTTGATCCCCTCTCCCTCTCGCTTGTTTCTTGTCTTTTATTCCTCAGCACCTAACAGACCAGTAACAACAAGCGACAGTTGTTATTGAGCAACAAATTAGCAAATATGACAGGACACCAAGGGTCTCTATCAGCTCTCTATATCTGTGCTGGACTGCACACCAGATCTGGACTAGGTCAGAGCTAGGTTAGCAAGGAAGACCTGGGGGCGGTTTCACAAAGGCAGATATTTGACTATAGTCTAGGGCCCAGTTTCCCGATAACGACGGAGATACGCTCTTAAGAGGGTTTTCTACGATTCATCTTACGATCGTTCGTTTGTTTTTTCCGACTGTTTCACGAACATGCTCGTAGCATGAACGCACATGCACTGCTCTTAAGATGCTCTTAAGGGGAGCTGTCCACGTTAATAGTTCTGAAATATCCTGTAATTATGACCGCCGCGCAGCGAAGCGGCGGTCATATAGGTTTAGTCAGATTTTTTTTTTTTTTTTTCGCATGCCCAAATTTCCGTCAAGGATTCCCAGGACACTGAAAGACCGGAGTACACGAAACTTGGTGGGCATGTAACCCCACATGGATAGCATGGAACCATCGTTTTTTGTTTTGATCTGTAGCCCCCCCGCTGGACTGGACCCCCCGAAAGGAGGGTAGGGCAGACACAGTTTTCTGTGAATATCTCGAGAACCGTAGGGTTTAGGAGGACCATTTTTTTTTGTATGTTGATCTCAAGGAGCCATGTCAACCCATTCCATAACCACTCATTTCATGTATAGCGCCACCTAGTTAAACACAAAAAAGTAAAAATGAGGTGTTGTAATTGCAGGTACACACACACACACACACACACACACACACACACGCACACATAACATAAACATGTACATGCACACATGCACACAATTCAAGAATTTCTCAGAATTATGAACAGGCAAGATGGAGGTGGGGTTGTATAAAATTAATTTTACATGTGAAATCTATGAACTAATCATGTTTTGGTACTTGTTGTCTAGCAGATACCAGTGAGAATTGAGTGGGAATAATGCAATTTAGTGAGACAGTTAGAATCATATAGGCCTTTCAGCGTGATTTATTTTTGTGGAAAAAATGTGCTGGACTGAGCGGCGGTCATATTTTGTACCGCTCTGCGGTACATCTAGTTTGATGGTGATGTCAGGTGACTGCACGTCACAGCTATAGGCCTACCATTTAAACTTCGGATCTACACATTAATTCACATCAATACGAAAATAGAAACACTTAGACATCTGTATGTAGGCATCCCAAGTAGGCTAGGTTATATACCACACACAGACATAAATAATTGTAATTATTTAAGATTTGATTGTTGCACGAAGTCGAGTAAGAAAGTGAGGAAATGTGTAGGCTTAAATTTTGATGCAGTACAGACTTAACCACATGTTCCTTTCTCTGCTTTTACCTATAGACCTAATAAAATATAGCCTTCACTTAGCAAAGATAATGGCAAACTATTCTGGCAACGTCTCCTTTCATAACTGGATTGCATTTTTGTCCGCTTTTCATCACATTATAACCATTAAATGTAGGCTATACTATTTTGCACACTAAAATCTGATTCATCAGGTAAACACAATAAAGAATGGGAACGTAAATTGGATTATGTATTCTAAGTTGTAATTCCTCTGTATGTCCTGTTGGTGACCTCAGTGAGAAGTACTGTTAAGACGATCTTAGCCGGTAACGAGAACCCTGGAGCACTCGTAGATCTACGAGTGTTTTCACGACACTCTTAAGCTACGATAGTTTCGGGAAACAGTTGGCAAATCTTAAGATGTTCGTAAGAGGGACTTTACGACGCTCTTAGGCTTAAGATGCTTTTGGGGAACTGGGCCCAGATGGACTATCCCAGCAAACACACAACATTCTGGGAACCTTTAAAAGACTTACATTTTTTATCCTTTAACTGACGTTCCCAGAACGTTCCCTAAAGATATAGTTTTGTGCAACTGTCAGGGAACCTTTTGCCAACATTCCTTGATGGTTATATTAAGCAGGGGCGCCGCTAGGGTTGTATTCCATAGTACGCACCATGGCCAGGCCACTAATTACCACCCCCCCCCACCCCCCGAAAAAAAAAAAATTAACGGTGGCTACCCTACACAGAGGTGTTTCAAACTTTTTTTAAAGTTCCGGGATGAGGGAGGTTTCACCCCCGGGAATTTTTTTGAAATTCTGGCTGCTAAACACTAGCCTGACAAACCAGACCCACATTAAATGGCAGGGTCTGGGCACTCACCGTTGACAGTGCTCCGTCCGAGGGGCGGGATAATCTGTTGTCTTTCAAATTCCCTCTGCACGCAATAGGACATCGATATGAGTCCCATGCGTTTTCCCACCAGCGGAGCTAGTTGGCTAGTTCAAACTTTTGCCAACTTAAAAAAAGCTTAACTCGTGTCACGCTGTTCGCCAACAGCAGCATCTATCATCTTTGTTTTCAATTAGCAGGGAATTCAAGCCAAACCTTTGCAACTCTGCCATCAATCATTATGTTAAGCCCGCCTCCATACACGATTTGATTGGCCTGATAGAAGTTTAATTTTTCCAGCTCACAAGCAAAAGGAGAGTTGCTAGACTAGCCCTGGCAGCAAATGTAATGTGTCTAGATTTCTAGGCTAGCAAAATACAGCATTTTAACGCAATTTGGGTGGGACAGAAATACCTTTACAGAGAAATCAGCTCTGGCCATATCGGCTCTGGCTCACATGACGTGAACATTGCATTGTCGTTTCACTACCCAACACGCGAACAAGGTAAAAAAAGAAAAATGAGCTTATGTCGTGATAGGCCTAGAGAAAAGACAGCTATGGTAACCTAACAATAAGGATTTGCTTACACTGCTGTTTGGTTGTCCCAAACTTTGAGATGATCCATACTATACGCATTAACTAAATCTTATAAATATAGAAACCCGAACTGCGATGTTCCAAACAGAGTGACTGTAGGATGTAATGCCTAATCTCCCTGCCTTCAGCATAACTGCTAAGAACAGTGCGCCTTTTACTGTTACACTCCTGGAAATTTTACACCGCTGTTTTCTTTTCATGAGGAGGACTAAGCTTAAATGATTTATGACTGAATGGAACGTTGTGTTTTTAAGCACCAGAACTGCAAAAAAACGCGTCTCTGTAGGCAGCCTAGGCTCTGAGATCTGTACACAAAATCAATTGGTACCAACAAGTATTGGCAACCACTCAAAGGCAAAATAAAGTGTTCCAACCAATAATCGATGAGATGCGCGTTTAAGAGGGAGGGGGAGGGAGTAGCGAGCTAGCTCTCTGTTTTGTTTGAACATCAACAGAAGTGACGTCACCCCGCAATCACTGATATAACATTTAAGGACACATTCTTTATCCATTAAGGAACGTCCCCAGAACGATCCCTTGGCTTGAGGTCTTAATACTTATTTTTGTCAAACCATAAAATCACAACGTTCCCTGAAGGATTAATTAAGGTCGAATTTTTGTATAATCAGTGGAGTAGATCTGTCACCGTGTCATACGCAGCTGATTTTGCCTAATGTGCCTGTGTGTGAGTGTGTGTGTGTGTGAGAGAGAGAGAGTGTGACTTGTTTTGGGGGTTGCCTGGTAACAATAAACTTCGACCCAAAGGTTCAACCTAGTATTATACTTTTAGCTCTCCATCTGGTTCGACCACAGATTCAATAAAGCACTGAAGCTGTGCTGATTTAGAAGCGTCTTTCATGTTGAGGTTGCAACACTTCGTAATTTACCGTTAGGCCTATTTGCTTCCCAGCATGCATTTAAAGTCAGTTGCCATGTATATTATTGTTTTGATTTTAAACATGGTTGAAACAGTTTAACCTTCTCTCGCTGGTGTTTTGAACATTGACATGACGGGATATGCCCATTGAAAACAGTTTAGTTAGGCTAGTTTATCGTGAAGAAAGACACCGTTAACGTGAGTCTAACTCGGTATAAATGTCCAGCTGGTAATTTTATAAATGTTGTGGTGGAGGGTGTAGCTATTGTGAATGGATGATTGCAAAATCAGCTGATGGCATGAGGTAATATGAGCATATTCTCTCACCTGCCGTACACTGATATATCTCCCAAATCAAACCATTCTCAATGCCTGTCTAGTAGCTTTGGCTGCAATTTTTTCTCTGCTCGTGTTTTAAACATGATTCAAAGAACGTTCCATGGACATTCCTGGAACCAAAGATTCATGGTTTAAAGAACATTCCGCGGACATTCCCGGAACCAAAGATTTAACCATGAAGGAACGTTCCGGCGCTGTCAAGTAAACTTTCCTGAATGACCGTGAGGGAACGTTAGCGAACGAGCAGCGAACGTTCCCGCACTCTTCAGCAGACATCCGCTGAACGTTCCCCGAACCAAAAATTGTTTGCTGGGTAAAGACTATAGACAATAGATGGTTTTCAAAATAACAAACAGTTTGACGTCTATATTCATACATTGCACGAAGCCGTTGGTATCAGGGCCAGCTCTGGGCCAGACTGAGGTGGGTTCTTTTCTGCTGTGGCTGCTCTTTAGGCTGGTGATGATGGATTTTGACTATGGCTTTCAGACTTCAGACTTAAAGATCTAAATTCCAATGCGGATCAGGGCCAGATCTGGGCCGAGCTCTGTCCTGCTGCGGCTACTGCTCTCTAGGCTGGTGATGAGTGGGAGCAGCAGGCTGTTGACAAAGCCTCGTTCACCCTAGGACTTCAACCTCAGCACTGTCGCTGGATGTGCAGCACTATCTGAGGGACATAGGCATCAGTGGGCTCTGGGATAAAGCAATCAGTCTTGCGTGTTTTTCTTCACTTCAAAGATTGTGTGCTCCTGACAGTGAATTACTTTCTCTATACACATGTATTGTTACAGAATATTACTAGTCACCTGTGTAATGATTAATTGTAATGTACATATTCAAATAGTACATTTTACTTCACTTCACTTAGAAATAAAAATTGATGTTCTGTACTCAGAATCAATGAATATAAACATTCATGCCTAAACACAGCATGACTTCTTTATTCCGGTAGAGTGGGTGAAAAGAGAGAACTAGTCCGCGAGATCTATAAAGGTACAGTATAGGCATTCCTCCATGCATGATTGGGCATTCATTCTTAGGGTTCCTGAGAAAATTACTTTCTCATGGCTTGAAGTAACTGTAAGAGTGTGTGTGTGTGTGTGTGTGTTTGTGTGTGTGTGTGTATTCCCATTCCTCCGCTATCACTCGGTGATAAGGAAATCACCAGGTGCTGGCTGCTTAATGTGATTAGTCTGAATGGTCAGTCAGTCAGTCATTGTAGTTGTAGGTGCTCTAAGCGATGTTACGCGGTTTCTAAGCTAAAACATTTTTTGCCGCATACAGCAAACATCTCCTTACCATCCGCTAGCTTCCTGTCTCCTGCACTGTAAAAAAAACGCTCTCAGCCCTGGCTCCAAAAACGGCAACAAAAACAGCCTGGTACAGCTTAGACCATGAAAAATAACAAACTTTCCCAGCCATTCACCAATGAGATGCGCGTTCAGGAGAGTTTCAATTGCACATGAAGGAGGGGGAGGGAGGGGCGACCTCTGTTTTGTTTGAACATCAACAGAAGTGATGTTACCCAACATCGCTTAGAGCACATTTAAGTAGTTGAGCTACTTCACTTGACTTCCAAACTTCAGGACACATGACCATGTGTTGTGTTGTAACACACATAACTGCAGGCAAGAAAGTGGTGTGTTCTAAATAGAGTTAAGAAGAGCGGAAAATGGAACACGAGAGAGAACAAAATAACGTACTGTATATTGGCCCAAAGTAGCTTAGTAGCCAGCAGCCTTTGACAGGGCAGATTACCCGCACAGACCTGTCAGGCTGCTCAGGTCCCTGTTTGTGTGGGAACAAAAAGCCAGGGTGTCATGAGGCCCCCCCCTTGATCCTTAAATATGTTAAACATTCAAGATTAAGATATTTATGGCAAGGCTGGAGTGACTATAATCACCTGTTGACAATACATGTAACAGCAGCAGCAGCAGCAGACACACCTAAGAAATTAGACTGTACATAAGGGAAAGTCATGGCTGTCCAATTTATTAAGTTACAATTGCATGAACCAGTCTAGTTTTGTATGAAACACAACCTTATTATGTTAAATCAGTCATTCCAATTGAGCATTCCATTTGAATCACTATCTGAATGAACTGTTAAAAAAGGAAACGAGAGGTTATCATAGTTACTAAACCACAAAACATGGAATTACACAAACTAGTCATCGTTCATTTTGAAACACATTTCATTAGGTTGACACATCAATGAATTTGTCCAAGTAGTGGTGGTAATGTGTGTAAGGAGCTGGACTAGCATGCAGTAGCCTGAAAACTTGTGGGTTCAATTCCTGGCTTCCACCATTCTGCCCTTCAGCAAGGCACTTAACCCCATGTTGCTTCAGGGACATTGGCCCTTATAATATAACTGACATAATGAAAGTTGATTTGGATAAAAGTGTCTGCTAAATGAATAAATGTCCCCATTAGGGGTGTAACGGTACACAGAAGTCACGGTTCGGTTCATACCTCGGTTCGGACATCACGGTTCGGTACGAGTTCGGTACAATGGAGGGAAAAGCAAAACAAAAATGCAGAAAGCATTTTTTTTATTGTGCATGTCTCAGGCTGTACCACCTAGTGTCATACAGTCTCTTCCCTGAGCTATCTGCAACAGCCTGAAGTGTGTAAGATGTAGGCTAAACAGTACAATAAGTACCCAGACTCCATCTGTAACTTGTAAACAAAATAAGACAATCAGCTATCTACAGCATCTCTTATTTCTGAAAGTGCAAATTACATAGAAAAATGATTTTTTAAAATCCACTTAAGTAAGACCTTCAACATCTGTGTTTAGTTGTATATGGAAGGGTCTACAATTTGCCTCAATATTTTTCATTGTGTGTAAAGTAATAATCTAGCCTACTAACTGTGAAAATATCACACTATTTTGCCGAAACGAAATTGCTCCTTTCATTTCATAAACAGACTACAACTAGAAGTCACGTGACTTTGCCCTTTGACGTTAACTCACCGTAGCATGGTTTGTTTATTAGCCTGGTTAGCGTTGTCACTTTATTTTACTGTCTATGCACTTAACACTACCAGCTCCTCATGTGAGAAGTTACAAGTTACCCCAACATAAAGGTAATTACCACGCGATTTACATA
>NW_027468837.1:29249686-29262186 GCF_046254945.1 Alosa pseudoharengus
TGAAATAATAGCTAAAATTCAGTATGACGTTTAGAAACAAAATATATTCCTTGATAATAAATTGATAGAATAGTAGGTGATTGCTCATTTTTCTGTAGAAAGTCCTTTATCACTAACTATTATGAACAGTTGTCAGTCTTTACAGAGGATTTACACTGTATTTTTTTTTTTTTTTTTTTTTTTTTTTACTGTAAAGGCGACTGTGCTTGCCTAGTTAAAATATCTCACTGGTGCTCTTTACTATCATTCAAATTCCAGCCATGCAGAAAAATGGAAGAGACAAGATATACTTTATAGTGCAACAAAAAGAAACATTCTCCAGTACATCATTACTGCATGATGCTGAAAGGGAAGTGGACCTAAGACAAATCCTCAGCTATGAACTAATTAATGTCCCTCTACTGTAGCTATTGAAGATAGCGATGGTTATTTGTGAAGTGGAAATAAGTCTATCCTCACTCAAGTGCGGATAGTCCAGTAGTGATCACTGCAAAAACTGCTCAATTCACACAATAATAGATGCTCAAGATCTAGTTATGTCTTTAGGACACCCATCTGACTGCAGCACATTTAAGAAGTACATAGGAAAGTTTGTAAGAAACTTTTGTATTGTTATTTGGTATTTGTTACTGTATGTGGTAGCAAATGATGTTAACTATCAAAGAAATAGACCTAATGTAGGAATGCACACAGATATTGCAACAGATAATGGTATTGCCAAAACACCACACAATATAAATGAGCTATAACAAACGATAAAGGACTTAATCACACACAAACTACTATTTTACTGACTAAAAAAACAATAATTATGTAGGAAGTTTAGACTTTTAAAACCCAGAATTGACCAAAAGTGCACCAAATTCAACACAAATGACTCAATACACTTGGAGGAGGCCTGCGTCCTTTCTTTTCCAGATATTTTAGGATTTGGATATCGTTTCAGTATCAATATTTATGGTAGGTATTGTATTGAAGTTATAGTTTTGGTATCGTGACAACACTATTCCAGAGCCACACTGTTTTCTAGATGTCGAGGATCGGAGGCTCTACCACCAACAAGTGATGCTGCTCAATGGCATATTAGTAGAGCACATTATCAAGGTCTAGTATGGAGGCAAGCACACATACCAAATCCAGTGTTACTAGAAGTAAAATGTTTTTTACTTGTCGGTTGTTCCCGACGGTAGATGCAGTTCTGCATTAGGCTTATTCCCACTATCTAAGTTCATATGTACTGTAGGATATATTCTGAGTTAAAGGTTATCTGTGCAACTTGTTATTGTGATGAAATGCATTAAACACCACATGAGTGACTCACTATGTTAGCAATAAAAATATGGTTGTGTTTTGATTAGAATTTCCGAGTTTATTACAGGTTAACTGTAATCATGTTCCCATTAAATATGTTAATAAACTATAGTATGGCTTCTTTAATGCTTAAACATGTATTTAGAGAACACTTTTATTTGATTTTAGTAATTACTTTTAAAATCAACCCAATTTAGGGAAAAATAAGCAAAAAAAAAACACTATTTTATGTTAAAATGCTGATTATGCGGCTTAGAACTCAGAATTGAGCTTGGTAAACAAAATATTCAGAATCAGCAACCTCAAATTAGGTAAGAAGGGTGGTTAACCAACTTTTCCTCAAATTTGCCGTCAGAAGTTCTCTTCTGTGAAGCTGCTCTCCCTCTATTATCTTTCTTATCTTCAACTGTCTTTATTGTACAGTGGAGTTTAGTTATATGTTTATACTTATACTTATGTTTACCATTGCTGCTGTAAGTGCATGTTGTGTGTGATGTCTGTATGCTAGTGAGACCCTTGAATTTCCCCTTGGGGATCAATAAAGTATCTATCTATCTATCTATCTATCTATCTATCTATCTATCTATGCTGTCCAACGGTGAATCATTTGACACTGGATTTCAGGGTTCCCCCACCTACCAAATCCCACTCTAACCACTGCACATGACCATCACCCCACGCTGCTCGAAAGCTTCCCCAGAAACCAGCACATCTCAGACAGCCCGGCTCCGCACAGAATCTGCTCTGGTACCACTGAGTTCCTCCGCAAACAACTATTAATAAGGCTGGCCGTGTCATCGTGGGCCACCTTTGAAGAAGGACAGAGCACAAGCACATGGCTGTCACAGGGCTGCTAACCTTTCGAGAGCGATGCTGTCACAGGACACATGCAATTTATGACGGGCTGACGTGTATGTGGGGTGGCATCCGAGGAAAAGGACATTTAAAAGAGGGGGGGGGGGGGGTGTATCAAAGGAACATGAAATTTATAGTGTTGGGGGGGTCCAGAGGGATTTATGATAGGTGCATTGTGGAGTAAGTTGGAGGGAGGGTCATCATTTTCACTGGGCAGGTTGTATCAATCAGAGAAACATGGCATTTGATTTGTGCTTGTGCTTTTTGTTGGGGGTCAGGGGGATGGGGATGGAAAGAGGGGACAGGGTCACTGAACAGCCAGAGTTGTGAAACATTTTGGGGGTGGCATGGAGGGGTCTGGGGCCATCATGGAGCTTTAGAGGTGGTTGTCTTGCTGAAGTCATAGATAATAGAGTGACATGACACTTGTATGGAAAGGGGTAGCATTGTTATGGTGGGCAAGGGCTGTTATTGTCCTAGAGGTCTCATCAGAGAAGCATCCTTTGTGTGTGTGTGCGTGTGTGTGCATGTGTGTGTGTGTGTGTGTGTGTGTGTGTGTGTGTGTGTGTGTGTGTAAAAGGGGGTGATTGACCTGTTGTATGGTACATGCTTGGGCAGAACTCCCACTGCCCAACACGTGTCCGACATTCTTAGCGTCTGTCACAGAGCAGACCAACTGGAGCCTCGCATCCTTATTCGCTGTCAGAGACTATTAGATATTTCTCTGCCTGGAGCCTCACAAGGGCACCAGGGCTGTGCCAGCTTATGTGGTCACCATAGCCTAGTGGATACATACAGTACATACACGCACACTGATGTAACAAAGTTTTCTCAACACAATTCAGGTGTGCTGAAGGTTATGGAGCTTGTGTGTGTGTATGTGCGTATGTGTATGTGTGTGTGTGTGTGTATGTGTGTGTGTGTGTGTGTGTGTGTGTGTGTGTGTGTGTGTGTGTGTGTGTGTGTGTGTGTGTGTGTGTGTGTGTGTATGTGTTAACCTAACCAAATACATCTACTTCTAATGTGTACTCCTAATTGAATGCTTGTGAGTGTAACTGTGAATAGTCCACTGTTCACATACAAGGGCTACTTGATTTATGTGTGTGTGAGTGTGTGTATGTATGTGTGTGTGTGCTTTGGAGGGGTTGAAAGGGACCCCCTCATCAGACCGCCCCATTGAGTGTGTAAGGCCCTGTAAGGCACAAGTATGCGCACAGACACACACTCACATGCACGCAGACACACACACACATACTCAGTCATTCATACACATCTCCGCTCTCCTCTCCTCCTGACCACGACCACCCTAAACCCCCTTTCTGTTAGACAGCTTCTCCTGAGGATGGAAGAGCCCAACACTGGGGCCTCACTGACTGGGGGCTCCTCTTGCACTCTGGGACCTTTCTGGGGGCTCCCTTTGCACTCTGGGACCTTTCTGGGGGCTCCTCTTGCACTCTGGGACCTTTCTGGGGGCTTGTTTACAAGTCGATATCGCACAGCTGTGGGCCTGTTTTTGCCCTTCTCCTCCTCTGGGTGTGACTCCAGCGCTCCACCCCTCCCCTCCACTCCTCCTCTCCTCCACCGGCCCATGAAGGCGGGCCTGTCCCGTATTCCTGGATAGAGATGTTTTCTTTCTTTCTTTCTCTCTCTCTCTCTCTCTCTCTCTCTCTCTCTCCCCCTCCTTTGCTTTTCAAGTGGGATGTGTAGCTTTTCTTCTCAGATGTTTTCCTCCAGAATCTTTACAGTCTTGCAGGGCTATTAAACGGTCCATTAGGCAGGACAGGAAACGTACAGTCCATTACATGTGTGTGTGTGTGTGTGTGTGTGTGTGTGTGTGTGTGTGTGTGTGTGTGTGTGTGTGTGTGTGTATGTGTGTGTGAGGGTTAGACAGGCGACAGCTCTGTTTCTGAGACCACCCTGCAGGCTACACTCTCTGGGAAAACAGCATGCGTCCATTGGGGGGGGGGGGGGATAAGTGTGTGTGTGCTCGTGTTTTATGGGAGAAAGAATACGTGCGGTTGCACAATGTGCTGGTAAACACAGTCTTGCACATGATGCCAGCCAGAACAGAGGCACTGTGTAAATACACACGCTCTGCTGGAACACACACTCTGTCCACAGGCACACTCTGCTGAGACGCCTCCACAAGGACTCCATACAACGCTTCCCTAATCTGGATGCCATCAACATAGAGAACATAGAGCTTTTAGGAGAATAGGTGAACATGATCCGTGGCCCACTGGGAGAAAGACACAGGGTGTGGGTGGGTGAGGGGAGAGAGAGAGGGATGAACAGGAAAAACAATGAGCAAAACAGTTGTATTGTTGTCAATATGAATTGATTGTCACATGCTGCTAACATTGTGTATTGTATGTATTCAGTTACCATGCCAATGAAGCTCATTTGAACTGAACTGAACTGGACTGAATTACGTGGTGGGGTAAGAGCCAGGGGGTGGGGGGGGGTGGGGGGGTGTTTACAACTTTCCTCGGTGGTTTTCAAATGAGTCATTACTAGAAAAACATCCAGTTACACCACCTGCTCTGCTGTATGCCAGCAGAGTGGAGAGAGAGGGTGCAGGGCAATGGGACAACAGGGCGACGGGGTCCCTGTTGATCCATGTCCTTGTGTGTGTGTGTGTGTGTGTGTGTGTGTGTGTGTGTGTGTGTGTGTGTGTGTATCTGTGTGTGTCTGTGTACGGGGGTCTCACTGCGTTTGATCATAACCCATCTGACGACTGCCATCGGTTGTGCCAAATTGGCACTGCCTCACTCTGGAACCTGACGCCCCGTTGTGTCTGTCTCTCTCTCTCTCTCTCTCTCTCTCTCTCTGTCTCTCCCTCACTCTGTCAATCTCTCTTTCTCACTCTCTGTCACTATCTGTTTCTTTCCTTGCTCTATCATTCCGTATCTCTCTCTCTCTCTTTCTATCTCTATCTGTCAATTCAGTTCAGTTCTCAAATCGAATAGCATAACAAATGTAACATTGTATTAGTCATCAACACATTTTAAGGAAATCTAGAGGAGAGTAAACCTGTTAACATACTGCTACGCTCCATACAGTCCACTACAACCTGTTGTATCTGTCTGTATTCCACCTCTCTCTTCCTTTCAGCAGCACCCCCCTCCCCCCCCCCCTTTTTTGGACTCATGCCTGCTCTGACGGCATGTTTTCATACCCTGGTCAGTGGGGTTCTCATGAAAAGCATGCCAGGAGTCAATGTTGGGAAGGGTGTGTGTGGGGAGAAGGCGGGTGGGGGGGGTGTGTGTGGGGTTGTGTGTTATTTGGAGGGCTTTTCAGTGTCGGGGCACCGATTGCAATGTGTGTGTTTGTGTGTGTATCAGAGAGAGAGAGAGAGAGAGAGAGAGAGTGAGTCTGTTTGCATGGGGGTTGAGTATTAATTGGGGGTGTTTGTTTTAGCAGCACTGTGTGTGTTGTGTGTGTCATGAGACTGGGCGAGATGGCACTGTGACACATGGGAGTCCATGGTTAAAGGTATGTTGGCGAGACTCCCAACGTGGTTACCGGAGGGAGCCTGTGTTCTGAGACTCTCTGTGTGTGTGTGTGTGTGTGTGTGTGTGTGTGTGTGTGCGTGTGTGTGTGTGTGTGTGTGTGTGTGTGTGGGTGTGTGTGTGTGTGGTTTACGGAGGAAGGCTGTGTTTTGAGACTCTCTCTCTGAGTGTGTGTGTGTGTGTGTGTGTGTGTGTGTGTGTGTGTGTGTGTGTGGTTTACGGAGGAAGGCTGTGTTTTCAGACCTGAACTCCAGCAACCCCATTGAGAGAGGAGAGAGGGGGAGAGAGCAACTGAACGAGTGTAGGAAGAAAACATGTACTGCCTGACCCTTCTGCCAATTCTGTCACCCCCCTCAACCTCTCCCTCGCTCTACTCCCTCTAAATCCCTCTCTCCTGACCCCTCCTTTCTTTACCCTCTCTTCCCCTCTTTGCCCCTTTCACAATTCAGTCAGATCTACTGGTATTACTGTAAGTTCAATACTGCCAAAGCATATAACTTATAGTGACCTAGGTAAAAAGAAATGAAAAGTATAAAGAGTAAAAAATAGGAATAAAAATATAATGGAAAATGATAAAAAGACAACATACAATGACAGTGATACAATAAAATGAAATCGTCTTGAGTAATAAATCATACCCAACTCTCTCTATCTCTTTCTCTCTCTCTCTCTCTCTCTCTCACACACACACACTTTCAATACTTTTCCCTTTCTCCCTCTCTCTTTCCATTTCCTGTAAACGAGGAACACAGTTGATCATATGTCTTCTCAGGCCAAAGCTGAACTTTAACAAGTAGGGGTCATGAGTTCAGAATATACCACACATCCTTGCAGCCTAAATAGGCGACCACTCAGTATACAATGGGTCACTGGCTGACCCTCTCTAAATGGACATCCCATTGATTAAGCCACAGATGTTGAAATACATGTGTCACTATGACAATGATTATAATATAATATATAATAAATAAAGCCTATATGTGTCACTATACATGCAAAACTATTATCATTGATCTAAAAATAATGAACTAAGTATAGGTCATAGTTAACACACTTATCTTGCACAGGCATTAGTTTTGGTCTAAATTTAGGTCAATGAGCTAATTAGATAATACGGTAACGCTTTAGAATAACATGTGCTTATTAGGTATTAACAGTGCATAATAAGCAGTTAACAATTCATTACTAACAGTTAGTTAACTGTTGTTATCCTTTAATAACATTAACTAACTGTTAACATGCAGCTTGTAAGTGATAATAAGCAGCCTTTTAAGTTACTTACAAGCATATTTGTTAACAGTTGTAAGTGTTAACAAGCAGCTTGTTAATGCTTGTTAATGGTGTATAAGACAAAAAGGTGGATAACTAATACGCTTATAAGACCTTTCTTACCTATTTGTAGTACATTTTGCAGCCCCCCAATCTAAAGCGAGGACCATGTAGCCTAAAGTTCCACAAGCCCAACCTTCTATCTCTCTATCGAGCTTGGTTTAGCTGTGAGAAATACACCGTCAAAATTGTTGCAGTGAGCAGGAATCGAACCCCGGTCTCCCGTGTCAAAGAGTGCATCGCTACTTATTGAGCTACACTACTGTTCCTAATTAGTTGATGGAAAATATTCCGATCTTCTATATCATACTAGCTATGCTTTTTACAAATATGTTTCTGATGGAAAAGTGGTGTTTAATTTCCATAATCTTTGTTCAGTGAACGCATAAAATAGTTTGTCAGTTTGTCAGCAGTCTAAAGATATGCCAGCTTTGTATATAGTTTGGTTACCTAGCAACCGAGGCTTAAAGACGATAAGTGGGTGCGTTCAAAGCTCTGGTTTAAAGTTGCAAACATAGGCGAACGTTCGTGATCGATTTGAAACATGTTTCAGTTTGCCTTGAACAGAGGCGAACATTCGTGGTCTGTTTCTGCATTAATTAAACACCACTTTTCTATCAGAAACATATTTGTAAAAAGCATAGCTAGTGTGATATAGCACTTCGGAATATAGAATCAAAATAAACAATTTCATCAGCTCTACAAGAAAAGTAGTGTAGCTCAGTAAGTAGTGATGCACTCTTTGAAGCAGGAGACCGGGGTTCGATTCCTGCTCACTGCAACAATTTTAAAGGTGCACTAAACCAAGCTAGAAAAGTTGGTTCCATCACGACTGCAGAACGTCATTAGTTTCTGACAGCGCTACTCGACCAGGGTTCGACCAAGGGAAAAAAGGTTCTGGGAGGGTGTTTGGCTCGGGGTCATGGTGCAATTGTGAAATTACTCCGAACCATCGCTTTAAGTACTTAAACTTTTGAACTAGTTGATAGCCCAATTAGCTCGCTTGCCACCACTGGCTCTTGAATTTTCCCTTGGGGATTAATAAAGTATCTATATCTATCTATCTCTAGACACTGCAGTCAAATGGTCGCTGGCCGAAATTCGCGAGGTGTTTTCCTGTGTGGAAACCTACTGTTAGGCTACATTTAGTCTTTAAGCCAGCCCAAATTTACCCTGTCCAAAAAATGTGCAGTCGGGAAATTCGGTGTGGACTCACTCCACTAAAAGGCCTCTATGCCCGCACCAAAGTGGTTCACACCAATCAAATCCGTCTGAGTGGGCTTTATACAATGATGGACAGATGAGCAACAGTGCCCAGTCACTCATGTCATCTGAGTGCGCTTCAGTTGCTATTGTTTGAAAAAGCCTGTCACTAGAGAGGCTAGATATTTAGATTTCGCCATCACGTCTATAAAAGATATTGACAGCACAGTAACTTTGACAGCGATTGAGGCATTTGTTGAAAAGAAGAATGTTTTTGTTCTCCTTACAGGATTCAATATTTTGTTGCTTTAAATTGGTTAGGTTTATCCAGTTGAGTGCAGAGGCAGTTTTCCCCTGTATTGGTTGAAACACGCACCATAATCACATCCCAATGGTGTGGTACCAGACTCAAATTCTGAACAGAATTGAATCTAGCAACATCAGGCTATATGAGTGCCCAAGGGTGACCAGGGCCACCACTGGTCAAAGCTCGGCCACCTTGCTTGCCACCCGCCCCCTTCAGCTCCATTCACTGAAAAGTAAAAAAACAAAAAAAAGATTGCTGCCGTTTCCGATTTTAGGACACTGACTGTATTGGAACATTAATACATTTTGAGAATGACAGCAGCTATCCCTTCGCCTGCCAACAGTAGCAAAGCAGGTACTAAACCTCACTGCACTACACTCGATCTATGACCTAAGGTAGTGTATCCTACAGCGGTGTCGTTACTCCAAAAAGTAAAGTTATAAGTTACTAGTTTTCTTTGAATTGTAATGAAATTACTTTACTCGTTAGTCATTTTGGGAAAGTAACTTACTCATTACTTGTTAGGCTACTTTACTTTTGAGTCTCTAACCAGGGTGCAACATTCAAAGAGTTCGGCTACGTTGTTCAGGGGCGCAACCAAAGTCCTTTTAGGCAAGTCCCTCCACTCGACAGCCATATTGCAATGTATTTTGGGCACTTATCGGGCATCTATTTCGGGCAGAAATGCGCATGTGCAAGGCTTCACGACACCAACTTTGCTCCAGGTGCATGTGATTGGCACAATGTATTCACAACACACCACATGATTGGCACAATGTATTCACATGCCGAGTCTTTTGCCGCTGAAGGAGCGGGATATGTAGACAACTGCCATATTGGTCAAACTAACCCCATGCATTTATATTTCAGATCTATTTATTATAGAGTTTTTGAGTGGTGTGTCTCCTCTTCTCATTAGAAAGTATCTGGCGCAACAACCCACAACAACCCATTTTCTGAGGGGTATGCAGTAACAATATTAGGCTACTGTTTTAGTTATGATTGTGATCTTACATTTACAGAACATTTAGATTATAACAACAATATAAGACAAACAACTAAAGTAATTTTAATTCAGTAATTTACCCTATTAGTGTGTATTTTAATGAGATAATTGGTGGTTTGTCACTTTAAGGGGGCTGATTCTAAACGTTTTATAGGCCTATATGACCTTGAAGTCTTGAGTTAATGCATTAAATAAACATTGTCAAGGGCGTGGGTTTGGTCTGAGCACACACAAAAAAAGGAAATGAAATAATGCATGATGCGCACCCTTTGTATGATGCATTAGGCTACTTACTGTAAGCAGTCAAACAGTAAAACATTTAGTAAATAACATTCACACTATCCTGACTCAGAAAAAAACCTTTTCTTGCTTTCTTTGCCGTAAACTCAGCAATGAAACCATAGGCCAGCTTGCAGGTAACGTCTTTTTCAATTAATAGAAGGGCGAGCCCACATATCTCTCCTGTGACATGGAGGTGCGCAAATAGTTTTTAATAGCCAAGTTTCAACATCGAAAAGCTTCGTTCACCCGATGTTAGTCACTGATCAAAATTTCAAAGTTCGGGAAGGTTCGTTCAATCTTTTTAAGGTTTTAAGTGTAGTAGCCTATCTGTGTCCCCTTTGGAAGTATTATCTCGAAGTACCCTCAGGAAGAGGTCAGTGCTTTATGTCCTGGGATTAATAATAATAATAATAATAATAATAATAGGTTTATTTTATATAGCGCCTTTCTCAAACCCAAGGTCGCTTTACATAGTAGGAAGGCAGGGAAATAACAAACAACAAAACAATACAACAGAGACAAAATTAGAATAGATGTGCTCAAAAAGGGGGGGGAAACCTTTTCAGGGGTTATGAGGAGTACGGAGCCCTATGAGAGAGAAATTTGGGGATCATCGATCGTGGTTTCGGGAGCCCGTTTGAGAGCCTATAGGCGTCAGTGAAGGAAGAGGGAAATTATTTAACCCTTTGTGTACCGCATGAGGTGCCTTTTTTTGTTTCAACCTGGGAACATTTCAGACCTCATTTGACATTGTGCGTGCATTCTCATTTTCTCACCAAAATGTTCCCATTCTGTAGGCTAACCAAGTGCGAATTGTAATGCCTTCCTTTTACCCAATAAAGTAGCCTAACAAAATTACAATAACGCGTTACTTTGTAACTTGTTACCCTCAACACTGCAGTAGACTACTACTAAGATTTACTGCCTAGGCTACTACTTAACCTCAGTAACAACAGGTGAGTTGATGATAGTTGGAACATTACTGTAATGTTAATAAGTTGTTAGAATGTCACGAATCATGGCTCTCTGATCTCTGACATTGACGCGAGGGGCTGATCAAAAGCAGATGCCCTCGGTAGCGCGGCATTATCATAATGGGGAGACCAGGTATGGTTGTAACACATTTTTCTTCAGCACCTAAAACTACCATTTCTTTTAAAGCTACAGTTCTGGAACTTTTTGGCAAAGTACCCACATTTGTCTACTACAAGTGGCAACCATTTAAATCTCTTCAACTATATTACAGAATTTGTGAGATTATGACAAATACAGTGTGTACCTTTGTTACAACCTACCCCACTACTGGGGTAGATTGTAACACCTATTGGGGTAGATTGTAACAGGTAAAAAAAATACAGAAAAACAATGGAATTCCATTTGATATACTGATTTATTGCATAAACAGGGTACACAGGGTGTGAAAATAGATTCACCAACATATTGTATACCATATAATCCGTTCTTCACATAGAGAATGGAGATCATATTAACGTTTTAAACTAAATATAAAAACCACAACGTTTATACTTTTGTGTGTGTATGTATTTGTGTCTCTCATGGAAAGAGAGAGAGAGCTGAACAGTCACACACACAAAGATGAAATTAAACAGACATTAAATGGGTCTACTAGCCCCATTCCACAAGTTGTAACATTTTCAAAAAATGTGTTACAACTGAAGAATGCTATTAAAATTGTCTCCTTAATCCCAAATGGAGACACAGTTGACCGAGTAGCTTCCAATGTAGTTAAGAGCAGGTAAAACTTGAGGCTGGCTTGCGAAAGAATAGTTCTTTATTCTGGATGTAACAACAGAGTTCTGGTAACCCTGTTGTACGCACAGCACAGCACAGTGTTGCAAGGTCAAGCAAAGGTAAGAAACTGAAGCCAAGATCTGGGAAACTCCTGGCTAATTATAATACCAGAATATACATTCATGTCTGGGGTCAAATTAGAGGGGGGGAAGTGGGTAGTGATATAGCCTTATTCAATTGAGATGTCTCTTGTGGGGGAACAATTAGTTAGGTACACCATTTGCTATTGTAAGGTGACAACATTCTGTCTGCTTACAATAAACGTCCTGTCCCCGCAGTTTCTGCAGTATTAAACAAAGACATACAGAAAACCACTAAAATCTAACACAACCTACCCCACCACTGTCATCCATTGTTTAGCTAGCTGTATTAGCATGTTGCTTTGACATTAGCAAGAGAGAGCTACACCATTCTTTACTAGAGAAACTATAGTTTGACCTGATGTAACTCATACAATGGTAAAAGCACTAGAAAAAAATCAATCTAAAAAAAAAAAGTTACTTTCTTACCTCAGATGTTGAATTTTTCTTCTTACTCCAGGAGAAATGGCGCTAACAACTTGTCCATGTGTGATCGTTAAGGAAGTCTGAGGAGTCAGAAACTGTCACATGGCTCATATCTTATCCCTGATTGGTGGAATTGGTGATGTTACAACTCCCCCCATGTTACGACCATACCCGGTCTCCCCTACTTTTTTTATAGCATTGGTCTATTTATGGAAAATGTGTTGGAGTGGACAAAAAACTGTTAAATGGAAAGCTTTAGTGTTTATGTTTTACAACTATATCAGCTGTTATGATGTTCAAACTGTGGAGTTTTGTTGGTAGGCTGTTATTTAGTTTGATAGCATATTTCCTCTGATCCTTAGATAAGTATTTCCTCT
>NW_027468837.1:29264686-29289686 GCF_046254945.1 Alosa pseudoharengus
AAACTGAAAAGGAAACACTGATTTGATCATAGTCGTATAATATATTTGGCATAACACATAATGCAACATCATATATGATACCATATCACACATAAATAATTAACACTCCATCATTACACTCTATTACTAAATTATATATTGCCTACATACAGTATACCTTCAAAGCTAAATTAATACATTTACATTAAACCCATAAGAGGTCATTCACCAACATGACAAACACATAAATAAATGTTTTTTATATAGAATATAATATTACAGAATCTCTTCAGTCCATATATTTATCTGTGTTCAGAATTTTTCTATTCCACCATTGATTCATAACCTCCTAAATATTAACCTGGAATTAACATGATCAAATTCTCAGTCTGTCTAATATCACACCCTTTTTATTCAGTAACAAACGTGATTTCAAGAAAACATGTTTGTTCAACTAGATATCATCAGACATCTGGCGTGCAACACTGAGCTGCATCTGAGCCAGACCAGGGCCTGAACTGGGCCCAAGCTGCTCGGGAGTCCTTTGCCAGATGAGACTGTTTTTTCGACAGTGAACTTGGCTGAATTGGAAACACATGCAAGTGTGATTAATGTGTGATGGTATGAACATTCTAACTGGGAGCGTCAGATAAATGCTTGGATTGAGACAGCCCTGAAACATGTCATTTCAGAGCGAGCAGTAAAAGCTCCCTACAGCGTTTCCACAGTTCAGCCTGTGGACTGATCCATGCACACGCAGGTCACAGAGGCCATTCTGCACTACAGTAGGTGGTCCATATGTAGGCACAGGCACACACGCACACTTTAAGAGCTCAGTAGCCACACACCACACACACACACACACACACACACACACACACACACACACACACACACACAACATACCATCATGTGCATGTCACACAAAAACAGACACATAACCATGCACACACACACACACACACGCTCACACACAAGCTCTCTCTCACACTCACACACACACACACACACGTCATACCATCATGTGCACACACACAAAAAAAACATAATCATGTGCACACACACGCTCACACACACACGCACACACACACACGCTTAAACACATATGCTCACACGTACACACACACACACACACACACACACACACACACACACACACGTCATACCATCATGTGCACACACACGCTCACACACACACGCTTAAACACACACGCTCACACGTACACACACACACACACACGTACACACACACACGTCATACCATCATGTGCACACACAAGAACACACACACACACAATCATGTGCACACACACACACACACACTCACATACTTTAAGAGCTCAGTAGCCACACACTTTGATCCACACACTTTGATCTAATACCTCTGTTTTCAATACTAAGTAAGAGTTCAAGCCGTCACATCACAATGCTGACCCCCCCCCCCCCCCCCCCATGTTAAACTCAATTAAACAAACTCAGCCCCCGTCCAAAAATATTTGAGGCTTTATTCCTGAGTGCAGGCCTGACCAGGCAACGCCCCTGGTCACTGGGCTGGGCTCAGAGTGGTGTTCCTCTGGTCCAGAACCCAATGCAGTGGAACAGGCGCATTTGCATCAACACAGCTATAAATCTCACTCACAACATCCACTAACGACAGAGCCAACGAGAACAGCATGGATAAGAACAAAAACAACAACAACAACATCGTAAAAGTAAACCATTAAAAACTACTACTACGTCTACTATGACAACAACAACAACAACAACAACTTATTTTTCTACTACTACTGGTGTTGCTACTATGACAAAAACAAGTATAACACAACATTCGGTAACACTTTACTTGACAGTATCGACATAAGAGTGACATGACACTGTCATGACACATGAAACCTAACCCTAATCCTAATCCTAACCTCTAACCCTAATCCTAACCCCAACCCTAACCTTAACCATAACTCTAAACCTAACCCTAATCCTAACCCTAACTTGTTATGACAAAAACGGAATGTCACTTAATAACAGAAGCGTTATGTCATAAACGTTTATGACTTGTTTATGACACGTTCATGACAGTGTCATGTCACTCTTATGTCGACACTGTCAAGTAAAGTGTAACCCAACATTCTAACATTGCTACATCCATACTATATCCACTACTACTGTTCCTACTATGAGTATTATCATTACTTCCATAGACTTCATCTTGAGGTGATATCATAGTGTTCACTTGATGTTGTGCACTGCTGTAGGAAGCATTACTGTAAGCGCCTATTCTGCCCTCTGCTGGCCATATGCAGGACCCTGACAACATTTCAAAACTTTTTCATTACTTTTCAAGGACCCTTTTCATTGTTTTTCTTCCAAACCTACAAGTACACAAAATTGCATACTTTATAGGATAGTTAAGCCTTAAAAACCTAATTACATTACTTTTCCAAAACATTCAATGCATTTGAGAAGGGGAACCCTAATTAGTGTCAAATCAACAGTGTAATCTTGTTCTCACAGTGTTGTCTATGATTTTAAAAGTGCTTCTTTTTTTTTGTTCCTTTTTTTCCTTTTTTCTTCTTTTCTTCTCTTGTTTGTCAGTCTGTTTATCTTGCCTCTCCCTCTCTCTCCCTCTCTCTCTCTCCCTCTCTCTCTCTCTCTCTGGCTTGTTTACATCTAAGCTGTGGGTTCAGTGGCAGCACATTGGCCCTGTTGCCTGCTGACACTGAACTGACACAGATTCAGTCATGTCATCGCAGTGTTCTGGAATGTCACATTGGATGGAGCCCTCGCTATCGCAACAGCCCAATTCACCGCCACACAACACACATAACCTCTGCCAAGTGATATAACGTAGACTCCTGCTACTTTAACCCTGCTTTCCCAACCTCTCTTTGCTCTGGCCACCTGCCAACAGTTCATTCACCTTAGAGTGAATTAACGTAGAGTGTGTGTGTGTGTGTGAATGTATGTATGGCTGTGTGTATGCATGTGTGTGTTCGCGTGTGTATGTGGTGCGTGTGTCCAAACACAAAACATCTGAGATGAGGCAACGCATGGGTGCATTGGGTTGGAAAAGTCAGTAATCATTCTGTTGCAGTGCACAGGAACCATGGTGGGTCATGACATGGGTTATAAGGGAGTGTGTGTGTGTGTGTGACCTCACTGCCTGAGTGTGTGTGTGTGTGTGTGTGTGTGTGTGTGTGTGTGTGTGTGTGTGTGACCCTGGTCTGACACAGGTTTGGTTAGAGTGATATTCTAGCTCTGCTTCTACTCTGCTCTCTCTAGTATACTTTAATTCAGTTTCTCCAAATCACAGCTAAATATCCATTTCCTCTCACTGATAGCTGATTTACATCAGATCCAAGTGTAATTAGGGCAGAGCAGTACCCACTCTAGTGTCAAACGCCAATTGAGTGACACCTCAAACACCTGGGACATTTTGGAGAGTAAACTGCCAAAAGCTTGATAGCCACAGTCTCTTGTGGTGACATCTCTATAGGCCCATTCACACAAAGAACGATAACGATAACTGTAACCATAACGATAAAAGCATTCACACTGAACAAGGATAAACAAAGTCTCTCCTTGTGTTAATGAATGTGATGGCTAAAATTTGATGGGTTCTGATTGGCTATTAGCTTTTTATCATTCTCAAAATTGCTCTGAAAGTGATCCCCAACAATATCGTATCGTATCGTTATAGTTTATGTGTGAATGTCGTTATTCATAACGACAACGAATGTCGTTATTCATTCACTGGGGTACCGGAATTAGAGCGTGCGGTCTGCAAAGGGTTAAAGCTGCAGCTGGCAAGAGTTTTTTGATCATATTCACTGAAACCGACACTATGCTCTGACAGAACATGGTGTGAATGGGCCTTATCTCTTCTATCTATTCTTCAGAGAGTCAATTTACTGTATAAGTTCTCCAGTCACACAGACCACACTGTCCTTCATTTGAAATTCAAACTTAACTAAAATTACACAACAACACTGAGCTCCCAAAATGCTTTGGAGCCAGTGCGGCCCGTTATTTTGGGGGCCCCAGTTGTTAATGAGCCCCAGTGCCATTTATACCCCACGCCACACGACCACACGCCCACCAGCCCTCTGACCCTCAGGCGCACACGTGGCACAGCTATGTGGGTAAATGTTTCTTCTGGTAAGCTCCCGTTGGCACGGGTCGGGCCAGCGTCTCTTTAACACATCTTTAATTGGACCAGGCTCCTGGTGACCACGGCTACGCGAGGCTATATCTGCCGCCTCCGAGTTGTGGAATCGCTTCAGGGCCGCTGAGACTAAACTTAGCGTCCCAAGTTGGGATCAAACGTAAACAAGTTCTTTAAAGCAAAAGCTCACCGATGCCTGCGGACTCTGAGATGCTGCGGAGAGACGCATCTGACATCACTGTCCAAAAGCATCCTCAGTCTGCAGACCAATCACATACTCAGGCACTGACTGCATCTTCTGTCCCCTCTTGCTCTTATGGTGCTCTGGTGGAGCCATACATACACCACAATGTATGACATTTATTATGGACAGATGCTTAGATACGTACATATAGGCATGTGTCTTTTATTGTGCAGACAAATCTGTCTGCAAACTGCATGGGAGAATTCGGTTTCATGTTTCCATGTGACAGGCGCATACTTATTCCCACAAATATTTCATGGTACGATACCTCACCTGATTGGGCAACGTTCATGAGTAACAGCAGCCCAACGTTGTTGTTTTTCTGAGTCATTGTATGACCTTCATTTCAAGGACCCAACCATGGCTCGCATGGCTCAGTGCAGTATACATTTTGTGGACTGTTTAGCCCAGACAAACAGACAAGTTTGTCATAGATGACTACATTTGTGTAGGCTGAACAATCCACAAAATGCACAGATATCAATTTAACCGAATGCAAGGATCAACTAAGAACCTTAATTCCTGCTTTACTCACACACAGACCTACATGATGGCTAAATCCAGAGTTAATTCAACAGGTACAAGGATCAAGGCCAGATTGGAGCCAGATTTTAGCCTGAGTCAGGTGCTGTGTCAGGTCGTGTCGGGTATCACTGCACGGTGCGAGCTTAGATCTTTTTATGGTGTCCTGAGGTGGCCCAAACCAGCTCCCTACCGTAAGGCAACTTTGGCCACCCATCTCCTCCTAACCTATTCATTACAGCTAACAGGAAGCATATTTTATTCATAAGGGGGTCTTGGTATTTATAGGTCAGACTTCCGCTTATGTGTTCTTAGGCTTCAATACATCCACAATTCCAATTCACAAGTACATAGAAAAGAACAAAATTGACACATGTGCAATGTCATTTTCATGGTTTATGCTGTGTATAGACTGATCACCCTATCAAACGTTCCTGTAGCTCATGGTCATGAGTTCCAATCATGGGGAGCACAGGCACTGATATAAACCTAATCTACATGACATTGCTTTAGTACATACAGTACAGTGCATTGTGCAGTTCTCTGGTATACATAACACATAACATGTACTAAAATGTATAGCAGTTATCTACTATCTGTCACTAAACCCCATTGAAAAGCACAATAAACTGGGTTCAAGCATGCATATCATGCTAATGGTTTCTGTTGTAGCTATATTATCAGATCTCCTTGGGTCTTTTCGTTGAATGAAAGGTCACGTTGAAATTAGACAGGACAGCGTGTAGCCAGAGTGATAACATCCATCTTGGCCCGGCAGCTTTTTTAAAAACCTGGCAAGCCGTGACATTCCTTGAGTAGGAGGTTTCTTGCCCTGTCGAAGTTGCAGGAGTCACTCTATCTCTCTCTCCCACCCTCCCTTGCTCCCACCTCCTACCCTGTGGTGCGTCTCCCCCCGCCTGGAGTCCCTATCTGCCTACAGGGGCAGGGCAGGTGGGCCGAGTCGGGACTAAATCTGCCTCCGGTGCCAACTGCTGGTCTCACAGGCGCTGCTGACACCATGGAGGGCACAGCCTAAGGGTGGAACAGAGAGGTGAAGAGCCACGAGAAGAAGGGAACTAACCCAGAGCAGTTATAACCAACGTCTGAGGATACACTCACTCACACACACACACACACACACACACACACACACACATGTGCAAGGTGCAAACACGCTCACAGAAATACAGTACAGAATGGATTCAGAGTTCTCTGATATTCTTAAACAAGGTTATGTGAAAGTCCGGAGAAGACATTTTTGGGTAAGTAAAAACTGTGCCTCTGTGTTTGTGTGTGTGTGTGTGTGTGTGTGTGTGTGTTGTCTGTATGTTTTTTGAAAACTAATGAGAGACACAGAAGTGTGAGAGGGAGCAAGAAGAGCAAAGGGAAAACAGCTCTGTTTGTTTGTTGTGGTTATGACTGCATCCTGTGTCCACACAGAGTGAGGCTGCTGGATCATACTTGTTTGGCTGCTATTTGTGTGTACTTCCAGTGGGCAGCTGTGTTTATCACAATGTCAATGATTAATCTGGAAGAAAGACGTCAATCATTAATGTATTCATATCTCGCCGTGTTACGAAACTGGCTTATGATTTAACGATAACAGTCTGATCCAGGTTGAGAAATATCCAGAACATTAGCACAATGTGACTACTCAGATAGAGAAATATTTGCCTAAACATGCTATACACTATATCATTCACCTAGACTTCTGGTTTGCTTGTTAAAAGCTCTATACATGTATTATATCAATACAACTCAATTCATTTCAAATCCTCCTGGCATTTTGCACTTAGGTACTATAGTATTGCTTTACTTCAATCAGTGTAATTAAACAAAATGTGATGATTTTAATGAATTACCCTGTATTCTCTGACAGATCTATCAAAGGTGCTGGCTTGTGTTTAAGAGTGCTTCCAGCAAAGGCCCAAACAGACTGGAGAAATTCCCTAATGAGCGAGCTTCCAACTTCCACTGCCATCAAAAGGCAAGGCTATCATCACAAGATGGCCATATGACATAAAAAGCTTCCAATATAACGTAACTCAGTCCTATTCAGCTTCTGGTATACCCCTTTTATCTGGTAACAAATAGACAAATAGACCATGTTAAGATCTGAAGAGTTTGGTTCCAAAACGCTATATCCACAATTTTAATGTTTCATAAATATTCTTTTTACATTTTGTTTTCCAAGTAATTTCAATAGAAATGTAATTGGGTATTGTTATTTGGTTTATCTTTACTCAATCAAAACAACACAACTGCAATATCATTGATATTACGTGAAATACACAATTCAATAGCATGACTAAAATAGAGATATTTTTGGAACCAAACTCTTCATCGTCATCTTCTTCTTCAGGTAATAGACTTGACAGATGTCACTGATGTCACCAGACCATTAAAAGAGAAGAAGAAGAATGTTTTGGTTTTGACATTCGCTGATGACAGCACACTAACCTTTACCTGTGACTCAGGTGTGTGGACCCGACTATTACTATTTCTATGTATTTATTTGTGCTTGAAAGGTGTGATTTCTACTAAGGTTCAAGGGCTGCTGGGTGGTTTGTGTGTAGGGATAAACATTTGATGAGACAAGAACCGATAAGGGTGTTTTGCTCATTTGACAAAGCCTTTTAATCAAAGTGAGTTGTAGATCTAGTTTGGCAAATACTATTTATCTGAATGTGTTGTCGTTGTTAACAACTCAGCTGCACTACAGACATTTTACAGCTGAATATAGTTCACACAAATTACCCTTACTCTCTCCAGTGCCTAGTGCGTCCATCGGTGTCATCTTAAGTTGTCATGTCTTACTTTCATTAGCAAGCATTTGAATGTTGATATGGCATTTAAAATACTTCCTCTCTCTCTCTCTCTCTCTCTCTGTGTGTGTGTGTGTGTGTGTGTGTGTGTGTGGGCCTGTGTGGTCAGAGAAAGAGGCTGCAGACTGGCAGAAGGTCCTCCACAGAGAGTGTGTTCAGAATGGGATGCACTCCCTCAGGAGTGGAGAGCCAGACCTGCTGGCCTCCTCCCTCACACAGCAGTGCGGTGAGTCCGGCACATACAAACATACCTCCTCCAGTTTCCAAACCAGACAACGGGTCCTGGACCAGCAGGTCTTTTGGATGTAAACCAGATCTGGCCAAAGCTCTGGTTCCAAATCAAATCTGGCCCTGCTCATCCGAATCTGACCTGGGTCTGGAAGATGTTCTAAACCAAATATGGGCCTGGTCTCAGAATCTGATCTAGTCCTGATCCAGCACAGGTCTTTAGGAGCGGCTACACCACAACTGACCATGCTCTGACAGATGTTACTGAACCTGAATCAAATCTGGTCTTGATCTGCCAGATGTTCTGGTTCTAAACCAACCCTGCTTTGGGACCACAGGTCTTCAATCTGTCAACTAGGCCTGCATTTGACCCAGCTCCAACACTGATCTTCTGAATATTAGATCTCTGGCTCTGCTTGATCTACAGATACTCTAAGATTTACCTCTAATTGGGCCCAGATCTAGGCCAGAACTAAGCCAGCTTCCATCTGTGACACACTGAGTCCTGGTTTCAGAACTTGATACATCAGACTGCATGTCTGGCTATTACTATCCATTACTGTGGATTATTGCAAATATGCTGGTTAATAAAACTCTCCCATACCCTAGCGTACAGCTGAGGTCTATCTTAAAGGCACTCTGTCTGTACTGTATCTTTGGCACATACTCTGTATAACTCAACTACCAGAGATGTTTCACATTTATGTTTTGATCTGATGTTAATAATAGGATTTGCTGTCTGGAAAGCATGCTTAGACAATATTCACATAGTCTTTGCTATGTGCTATACAAATATAAACCTAAATACTGCATCAAATGTCTAAACAAACCAAGGCCAGCCTGAGTGTGCTATCTATCTTGCCCCTCCAGAGCGCTTCCGTGTGTGTCTACTACCTTGCAAGGGTCTGGTGACGTCGGGCGAGTGCGTTTTGCAGGTCGGCTCGGAGGCAATTTCTCTCTGGGAGTCACGGAACCCCAGTCTCAAATTTGCGTCCTGGCCTTTGACGTCGCTGAGACGCTTCGGACGGGACCGTACCTGGTTCACGTTTGAAGCGGGCCGGTTGGTAGAAATTCGTCTTCTACACCATGTATCTCTCTCTCTCGTTCAACAGTGTTATATTTTTTACCTATAATCAGATATGGGTCATTTCTGTTAAAGGAGCAAATAGTTCTCTGTTGCACTTCAAACAAACTTTAGTGAATGAGTGTTAAGTTCAATTCTGAAGTCTTTTCTGTCTCTTCTAGGATGTGTGAGACAGGAGAGGGCCTCTTCAAGTTCCAGACAATGGAAGGAGAGGCAATCTATCAAGAAGTGCATGCGGCAGTGCAGTCCATCGTACAGCAGCAGGACTGCCCCTTCAGGTAGCCCTGTCCACTAGCTTACCTGTCTGTCCAGGTGAGCCTCAGGTGTGCCCTCCCACCTGTCAACCCCCTGTAAAATCGTCATGGCTTCAGGCTCTCAGGAGAGTGTGCTGAAAACATATTTTCCCAGGATCAATGAGGGCCACATATGAAGGTGACTTCAGAAGCAAACCCATGGTCCAGTCTTGTAAATAGAACAACCTGCTCTGTTGGTTGTTCACCATCTCCCTCTAGTGGATAGACAATGCATCACTCAATAACTGTTGGCAACAAACCGTGTAATAACCATTGCAAAAAGTATTGCATTACAAAAGATGATGTTATTTTTTCTTATGGTTAATAAACTGTGTTTTTAAAATGTGCCACAACATTATTTGATCTATTGATTGTTAAATTAACTTTACAAATGTGTCATATTTGTTCCTGTATCTCATGAATGTGAATACCAAAACAGACTTATAACACATACTGTACAGACTATAGTATACCAAACAAAGCACAGTTGTAAAAGGTTAGAATCTGTAACCCTGTACAGTTTTTCTCAGTTGCTTTGCTTTATTTCTCAGATCAGAATTTAAATTCTCAAAACTTCTTGTTCAAACTCCATATAATTTTATCACTTGTAGACATCATAAAAGCAATTTCTCCCAATCTTGAACAAACAGCAAATGCTTTAGTACATCCATACCATTGACTGTGTATTAATGTTTTATTTCATCGCTTGAGTCATTACATGTTGTCATAATCTGTCAAGGATATAGGCTCTGTGGCCTAACAGACAGGAACGTCAGAATGTATAGAAAAATGTAACCTATACAACTACCTTACTGTTGCACAGCTCTGCCCAAGGGATATTTCCATGTTTTATTTTTCCTTAGCACAATGCTGTAAAACCCTTTGTCAGTTTACACTGTAACAATGTGTGTTAACAAATTGCAGAATGAACATTACAGTACAGTAAAAACACGTCCAGTCTCTTGCAATCAACAGTCACCCACCCACGCACCCACCCACATACATGTACACAAACAAACAACTAGATGTACCGCAGAGTGGTACAAAATATGACCGCCGCCCAGTCCAGCACATTTTTCCACAAAAATAAATCACGCTGAAAGGCATATATATTCTAACTGTCTCACTAAATTGCATTATCCACACTCAATTGGATATTCAATTCTCACTGGTATCTGCTAGACAACAAGTACCAAAACATGATAGTTCATAGATTTCACATGTAAAATTCATTTTATACAATGCCACCCCCATCTTGCCTGTTCATAATTCTGAGAAATTCTTGAATTGTGTGCATGTACATGTTTATGTTTATGTGTGTGTGTGTGTGCGACTGTGCGTGCTTGTGTGTGTGCCTGCGTATGTGCCTGTGTTTGTGCATGTGCATGCATGCGTACATATGTCTACTGTGTGAGTATGTGTCATACGTATGATTACTGTGAATGTATGTGTGTGCGTGTGTATCTATTTATGCACATGTGTGCATATGGAATGGGTTAACATGACCCCTGGAGGCAAACATACGGAAAAAATTGGTCATCCTAGGCCCTACGGTTCTCAAGATATTCACAGAAAACTCTGTTGGTGTACGGTCACTAAATGTACACATAAAATATTTTATTGTAAGGCCCCCCATGAACGAAAGTTCACGAAACTTGGCATGCATTCGGAGGGTGTCATAATGATCCTACACTTTCAATTTTGTGCAGTTTTGACCATGTCAGCCAGAGATATTGTGATGAAAACACCTAATTTTCTGCTTTTTAATTTTTAACTAGGTGGCGCTATACATGAAATAAGTGGTAATGGGATGGGTTGACATGGCCCCTTAAGACCAACATACAAAAAAAGGTGGTCCTCCTAGGCCCTACGGTTCTCGAGATATTCACAGAAAACTGTCTCCGGCCACCTACAGGCCAGTTGGTGTATAGTAACATAAATGAATTTATTGTGTGGCCCCCCATCAACGGATTTCCACGAAACTTGGCGTGCATTCAGAGGGTGTCATAATGATCCTACACTTCCAATTTCGTGCAGTTTTGACTATGTTAGGTCACAGATACCTGCGATTACAACACCTCATTTTTACTTTTTTGTGTTTAACTAGGTGGCGCTATACATGAAATGAGTGGTTATGGAATGGGTTGACATGGCCCCTTGAGATCAACATACAAAAAAAAAATGGTCCTCCTAAACCCTATGGTTCTCGAGATATTCACAGAAAACTGTGTCTGCCCTACCCTCCTTTCGGGGGGTCCAGTCCAGCGGGGGGGGGGGGGGCTACAGATCCAAACGAAAAACGATGGTTCCATGCCATCCATGTGGGGTTACATGCCCACTAAGTTTCGTGTACCCCGGTCTTTCAGTGTCCCGGGAATCCTTGACGGAAATTTGGACATGTGAAAAAAAAAAAAAAACAAATCTGACTAAACCGATATGACCGCCGCTTCGCTGCGTGGCGGTCATAATAATGTGTAACTTTGTAGTTTTGAAATAGCTAACCAACAAAAAAAGTGCTGCCTTGTGCATTCTTTATTAGAAAATATTTACATAGTTGCCTGTCATATTGGCAACATGACAAAGCAGTTTGACTATTTTGTTTGTACAATGGCCTAAGGACTTGTCATTCTGATTGCAGAGTTATATTGACATAAATACTTGCTTTTGAGATGTAAACTAAGCATTTTGAGCAAGATACGCGCTCAGGTAATTTTGTGGTGCAGTTTGCACTAATTGTTTTCAGAACTGTTGTGCAAACATCAATGACAATTTGAGAAAAGCACAAAATCGACTGAGAAAAACTGTAATGGCTTGTGAGAAGAGGCTCCCAATGATTATACTATATGCTATTTAATTGTTAATGCTACTAAAAACTACTCTGGTTAACCTAATTTTGTTTATAAACGTTTACACTTGTCATCCAAAAATAGACCAGATTGTCCTTTAATGAAGTGTTAATGAATTGCATTTTAATCTAAGTTCAGTCTTATTTATACAGTGCAAAATCACAGCATCGGTCATCTGAAAGTACTTTTCATAGTATCATATAGTTTCATATCATATCGTTGTGATAGTCAACCAATCAATCAATTCAAACTTTGTATACAGAAAAAAAAAACTAATTTGAGAAGGCAATTTGTGACAGTGACAATCTTCTCTATTAACATCATTGTTTAATTTCTGACATATCACTCAGTTATATAGCAATATGATTCTGTCCTGAGGCTGTCCTATGAGATGGCACCAGTTTCAGAACATCTGCATATACCATATATGCAAATGAGCAGCATATATATTGGACATGACCCCTTACAAATAGAATAAAGAATGAGATAGGCATATTAGTGACATTGGTTATGTCTATACTAGAGTCAGGCTCATGAAAGGTTTTGATTATGTCATATTAAAACATTTTTGTTAATCTAGGCATATTAGTGACATTGGTTTTGTCTATAGTCAGGCTTATGAAAGGTTTTGATTATGTCATATTAAAACATTTTCGTTAATCTAAGAAATTAAAATGAACTTTGATTCTTTCACAAATAAGTAAGTCAGGAAGTCATTCGCACATCTACAATATTTTTCATTGCTCAACACAAAAAATAATGTTTCTTTCACTTTTGTATAGCACTTTGTAGGTGGCACGTTCTACAGGCATCATTGAGTTCGTTGATAGATTTAAAGTCTGATTAGCTTTTGTTTCGAGTCAATGTACGTTTTTTGATACTGAAATAATTATATCATGGTGGAGGCCGTACATTTCCATCACAATTTGTATCCAGTATAAGGATCATTGTGAATTGCAATAACATCTTTCAAGGTGTTTCATGACACTTTATTATTAACATGGCATAGCATGATTTTTCATGGTACCTTTAAACTCTTTCTCCAACAAGGACGTGTCAAGCCACCTCTGCCTAGATTAATTAACTTGAGGAAGTATGTTCAAATGTCAACTGCCTGCAACATGACAGAAGGATCATTTCTGGATGTATGGGCTCCATCTTAACTACGACTCAGGATACTGCATTATGACATTCTTACAATAGGGAGGAATTCTACTGGTACTGGTTCAAATGTGAGCCACCCATTATCATCCTGTTGATACTATTTCAGGATGACAAATTCTTACCACAGGGAGGGATTCTACTGGTATATTATGGACAGTACAATGTGGCACATCTCTAAGTACTGGCACAAGGAAAACATCTGGTAAACAGACATCTACATTTAAACATAGCTGAGAGGATTTCCTTTTAACTAGCTCGTCCATCTAGTCCAGTCGTGAAGGTAGGCTCAATGCTGTTTGCCAAATCACTGCCTGCTGGCCATGAGGTCACAGGGGTTTCTCCATCCTCAGAATGGTGACCCTGGTGAGGTTGGTGACCCACTGCGGTGACTCTGTGGTGGTGTGAGTGTGTGTGAGTGTGAAGCCCATTTTCTCGTACAGCGCCACCGCAGCCCTCTGCGTGGAGCTGGTTTCCAGGGCAACTTTGGAGAAGCCACGCTCCTTGCAGAAGTCGATGGCGGTCTGGGCCAGTCGGTATCCGAGGCCCTCGCGGCGACACGCTGATGACACGATCATGCGGAACAGCTCGCCGTACCGCTGTCCACTACCCGGCTCCGTTTTACCCGCCACCGCCACCATGCCCATGCACTCGGACCGCCCGTCCACCTCTGCCTCCGCCACAAAGAAGCTGTTGTCAGGATCGCTGAGGTAGCTGCGCTGGATGTCTCGCATGTCTGTGCGTAGTCTCGCCTTGACATATCCTGCATACAGCTCATAGCTGCAATAATACACCAGTGCGAGCCAGGCCCCACCCATAGAGGCGGCGAGGACCCAGCCACCCAGCAGGTATCCCCCCACACACAGGAGCAAGGAGAGCCCCACGTAGAGTGGCTGGCTCATAGCATGGGTGAAGGTGGGGTTGATGTGCTCCTCAATCCCGTCACGAAACAGAACTCTGATGGCATCTCCATCGCTGGGCCGGAAGCGTCTGATCACCACGTGCACTGCGGGAAAATACCTGTTAAGGACACTGTAAAACGCTCTCACATTCTTTGGTTTCTGATAGGACTGCAACAATTAATCGATTAGTTGTAAACTATTAAAAATGAATCAGAAACTATTTTGGTGATCGGTTAATCAGTTCAAAACATTTCAAGACCATAGAGTTGGTTATTTCTTGGTTTACTTACTGCTGTGTGGCAGTAAAGTGAATATCGTTTGTGTGTGGAAAAATGCGGACATCAGCTTGGGCTACTGAAAAGTGGTCTGATACTTTGCTGCTTTCTTTCTTTCACACCATGGCCCCGAGTTTGGCAGCATATTTTTGCCGCTAGTGGATGCACGCTGTGGCCAGAGCGAGTCAGACGTACAAAGTGGGCAGAGTCAAGCATTTGTTAATTAATAAAAAGATTTTGTTAAAGCCGACCAATAGTGTTGAGCGATACCTTTAAATGGAATGCGTCAGACGATATTATAGTAGCATTTACAATCTCAATATTGTTCCGCATCTGATCTGAATACTTTTTCAAAGAATAATATGTAGCTTTTTTTCTGCTCTTCCAAGCAATTCAATTCTCAAAAACATGGTTCTAGCTTTTCAGACCTGTTTTAAATACCACATCACATCAGACCAGTCTGTTATTTTGTAAATCCATAGCAATACGATTCTGAGCCAAACATATGATATTACATATTCACTTATGAGTCGCGCTGAATCGCATTTAATCTCCAATGGATGGGATAAGCTATAAACTACTCTGTGATTATGCCAAAAAATGACCTTATGAGTTAATATCTCATAACTATGATAGGCCTACTATTGTAAAATTATATCCTCGCCTGGCGTTAGTATTTATTGGAAAGACGTGCAAAAGAGATGAATGAACTGGATGAATTGACAACACCGCACATTTACATAGAAGATTGCCTTGATTCATATTGGTCATGCATTAAAATACTATATTAGACTTACTATCTGTAATGGTTGGAAATAATGTTGTCAACTGATGTTGTCTATGTAGGCCTATGTAGGGCTGGGACGGTATATATGTTTTCTTACCGCGGTCGGTAAGCAAGAAATTACTGCGGTTTCGCGGTATAGGCCTACCCCCCCCTCCCCCCCCCCAAAAAAAAACAAAAAAAACAAAGAAAATGGATTATGAATTTTGTGCCGCCATCAGCCATCACAGCCAGTTAAACTTTAGACAGCCGCAGCAACTTCAAAGACCACTGGACCAATAGCCAACGCTATCACGATTTATTCATGACGCTTATGCGAATGTTACAATGGTAGGCTACCACACGTTTTGATGGCTGCCTCAGGTTTTAACAAAGGTAGGCTACTGTAGGTCCTAGGCTAGCCTAGACCTACATGTCGCTGTTAAATTCTTAACAAACTAGAACATAGTTTTTAATTCTTTCATGAACTAAACATGTACTGTATGACTCCTTTCTGGCCAAATTTCACAGCTTTCACGTTTAACAGCTTTATGTAAATCGAGTTTGAACGGAGAGAATAGAAAAGTGTTACGATTCCAACATTATTGTCTCTTTTGGTATTTCACACACATTAGTGAAACTATGTGAATAGAAGTACATTTTCCTGTTGAATTAAACAATCCAATCAGATCAGACTTGTGTAATTTCCCCTCTGCAAAGCTCTGAGGGCTTCTCATTCAAAAAGTATGTGACACAAATTCATCAGATTTTTTTTCCACTCATATATGTATTATAAGGTCATTTCCATGCATTAAAGGAGAATTTCGGTGTGATATTGACCTAAAGTGTGTTGAAACATGATACCGAGTGTGAACGTATGTCTCATAGCCCATCTCGGCTTGTCCCCTGCACTCCAAAATCTGGCGCTAGTTAGCCGATGTTACCAACAGCTTTTTCAATGGTGGTGCTTCGGCATCGGGCTAGCCATGCAAATAAATCACTGTTTTACACCATTTACGAGGCTCAATGTATCTCCACACTTCATTGGTAGACTTCCGAGGGCCCTGACATTTAAAACGAGACATTGAGAACTTTGAAAAAGCACTGGTAGTTAACTTACAAGACGATTTATACAGACAGTATCTTCACGAAGTTTAGCGTTTGCAGCCATCATGAATTTAGTCAAAAATAATTCTGTGGAAATGCATGGATTCCAGTTGCTGCTACTGGAAGAAACTGGAATCCATGCATTTCCACTGAATTATTTTTGGAATCTGATCCCTTATCATACCTGTTCATTCTTACTCGTCGCTCGACTTACAATGCAACAATAACAACATACTACTCATACATAAATCTTATTTAGAGAAAATAAACTGATCTTTAGAGACAGACTGGACATTCTCAGCACAGTATGTCACTTAGGGTTCCTAACTTGAGGATGAAGCCAGTCATCTCAATAGAACTCAATGTATTGCAATGGATGTACTGCCCAACGGGAAGTTCGGACCTGGTTTGGACACAACACGGGCAAAGATGGCATCCCCCATGTTTGCGCGTGGATTAAGGTGAATATCCAGAGAATGTGCACTTTTTTTCCTGAATTGTGTGGTCATTTTACTAAATTGTGGTCTCATTTTACCAAATGGGGGTCTCATTTTACTAAATGTGCTATCAATTTAGTAAATCGTGTGCAATTTACTAAATTGAGAGCACAATTTAGTACAACAAGCACACAATATACTTAAATTGTGCGCACAATCTAATAAAATGAGACCACATTTAAGTAAAATGAGCGCACATTCTCTCTCTCCTTACAAAACATCTTGCAATGACACCTTGGACTCTATCATGTGCACTTCACTTTTTGGTGAAAAACTAAAGTATGAAAAATTATATTACATATTCAAAGGTTTCATCACCACAGGTGTATCAATCAAGCACCATGCAGTCTGCGTTCATAATTTAGGTGCTTTATTTTATACACCTGTGGAAAGGGACCTGACGAAACACATGAATTGACAAATGAATGCTAATCGGGATAAAGACAATTGTTTTGGGAAACAATTACAATAGCAAAATGATAGGCCTACTGCATGATACATTTTGCATTATGATGCATATTAGAAACATAGGCTATCTATGATTTGAAAGCTATACCGGATTGTCGAGTGCCATATTGCTGGGGGCAATATACAAACAAACACTTGCCAACAACCAGAGACACCAGTCTGATTTCCAGTCAGTCACATGTTTCTCCATTGGCCTCCAGTGATTGTTGCCCCCACCAATAGCGGCGCTATTAACGTAGGCCTACGTTCTGGAGCCCAATACGGTATCTAGCCTATCTATGGATGCATGCATGATGGTTTGAAAGCAATTCGGCAGCACATTCTTGCTAGTAATCCAATGAATGACAATAGACTGAGCAAAAACTTACTTTTCCTCCTCTTACCCCTGTTCCAGCTTGATTGAATCAGCTTACTCAAACGTTGTCTTGATAATTCAAAGGTAAATCGATAGATGTGGCGCTCTCTCTTTGTTTGAAGACTTGTAGAAAAACTGAGCGTAACCAATAACTAACCATGAGTCTACAACATTTAATAACTTATGTTCAAAGTTCACACGCGTCTTCGTAACTCATGGAGTGCACGACTATAGCCTACTCTGGACACAATTACCGGCACATGCACACAGATGACCCCTGGACTCTTATGTTTAACAAATCACTTTAGCAGAGTTAATTACATTGCTGCCACGTTCCGACTCTTCTTCTTCCCTCCCAGCATACGTGGGGTGGACATAACGAAAGCGCTATCGCCATCTAGTTTGCACTAGTTGTCTGCCACAGCTTTGAACCACGCATGGGTTGTACCCTATGGTTGTACCAGAGCCCGTCTACGGACATTCTCTGGTTGTACAGACTAATCGCTGCAGTAGCTGTATCCCACGCTACGCTATGGGAGGTCCTTTCCCGCGACATGGAAAAAAAGCCTACAAACTTCATAGATAACTAGATGTACCGCAGAGCGCTACAAAATATGACCGCCGCCCAGTCCAGCACATTTTTTCCACAAAAAGAAATCACGCTGAAAGGCCTATATGATTCTAACTGTCTCACTAAATTGCATTATCCACACTCAATTCTCACTGGTATCTGCTAGACAACAAGTACCAAAACATGATTAGTTCATAGATTTCACATGTAAAATTAATTTTATACAACCCCACCTCCATCTTGCCTGTTTATAATTCTGAGGAATTCTTGATTGTTTGTGTTATGTTTATGTTATGTGTGTGTGTGTGTGTGAGTGTGTGTGAGTGTGTGTGTGTGTGTGTGTGTGTGCGTGCTTGTGTTTGTGCCTGCGTATGTGCCTGTGCATGCAAGCGTACATATGTCTACTGTGTGAGTATGTGTCATACGTATGATTACTGTGAATGTATGTGTGTGTGTGTGTATCTGTGCACATGTGTGCACATGAAATGGGTTAACATGACCCCTGGAGGCAAACATACGGAAAAAAATGGTCATCCTAGGCCCTACAGTTCTCAAGATATTCACAGAGAACTGTGTCTGCCCTACCCTCCTTTCGGGGGGTCCAGTCCAGCGGGGGGGCTACAGATCAAAACGAAAAATGACAGTTCCATGCTATCCATGTGGGGGTACATGCCCACCAAGTTTCGTGTACCCCAGTCTTTCAGTGTCCCGGGAATCCTTGTTGGTGTATGTCACTAAATGTACACATAAATTATTTTATTGTAAGGCCCCCCATGAACGAAAGTACACAAAACTTGGCATCCATTCGGAGGGTGTCATAATGATACACTTTTAATTTCGTGCAGTTTTGACCTTGTCAGCTAGAGATATTGTGATGAAAACACCTAATTTTTTGCTTTTTAATTTTTAACTAGGTGGCGCTATACATGAAATAAGTGGTAATGGGATGGGTTGACATGCCCCCTTAAGACCAACATACATAAAAAAGATGGACCTCCTAGGCCCTACGGTTCTCGAGATATTCACAGAAAACTGTCTCCGGCCACCTACAGGCCAGTTGGTGTATAGTAACATAAATTAATTTATTGTGTGGCCCCCCATGAACGGAATTCCACAAAACTTGGCATGCATACAGAGGGTGTCATAATGATCATACACTTCCAATTTCGTGCAGTTTTGACTATGTTAGGTCACAGATACCTTGAATTACAACACCTCATTTTGTAATTCATTACCTCATTTGTGGCGCTATACATGAAATGAGTGGTTATGGAATGGGTTGACATGGCCCCTTGAGATCAACATACAACAAAAAAATGGTCCTCCTAAACCCCACGGTTTTCGAGATATTCACAGAAAACTGTGTCTGCCCTACCCTCCTTTCGGGGGTCCAGTGACAGTCAAGCGGGCGGGGTTACAGATCAAAACGAAAAACGATGGTTCCATGCTATCCATGTGGGGTTACATGCCCACCAAGTTTCGTGTACCCCGGTCCTTCAGTGTCCCGGGACTCATTGACGGAAATTTGGGCATGCGAAAAAGAAAAAAATCTGACTAAACCTATATGACCGCCGCTTCGCTGCGCGGCGGTCATAATAAGTCGAATTTTTGAGAGAAAAAAAATATATAAAAAGTGCAATCACGAGATGCAAAATCTCAACGTTGTGACTGGGGGGGGGGGGGGAAATATGTTACATAATGTGAAACAAACTGATGGCTTTTCAAATATTTTTATCTCAAACTTTTGACATAGTATCTCGAAATTCTGACTTACGCTATACTATCTCAAAATACTGACCAAAAATGTCAACTTACCAGGCCTATCTCAGAATTGTGATTTTTTAGTATGGGCTTCCATACTAAATCGAGTGGTATCAATATGTAGCCTGGTTTATAGTTTGTAAATGTAATAAAAATAATGTAATGTAATAAATATAATAAAATATATTCCAGACTCTTCAAGGGTCCTCCCTCCCCTTGGAGCCCTAGTAACCAGTAGGCCTACTGGTTTTTACCCCCAGTTCGCCCCTGTAAATAAGACGAGATTTCCTTTAATTTTTTAGCAAATTCTGTTTTTTTTTTTCTTCATAGGCTGGCCAGTGCCTGACGTAGGCTATGCCTACTACTAAACGACGCAACGCATGAACAAGCCTACAAACAAAATGTGCCGATCATTAGCCTGCACATAGCTGATTGGCCAATAACATTATTGTATAATGGTATATGGTATTAAACGTTACAAGGCAGCTACTATGTCAAGATATTTCAAATCCAATAAGCAGCCTAAATGCAATTAAAAACGGCATCCTTAAAATTGTTCTGTCACTAGGCTATGTCAAGTAAACACGAAGACAATAATTCCAGGTATTGATTCATCCATAGCACCTTTCACCGGCTCTAGGACCCGGATGCGCAGCTGTTCCCAGACACCGGTTGATGTAAAGCTCACCACTCATTCAACATCCCCTATCAGCAGACAATAAGCGCGCGTCTAGGCTGGGACTCGCGGGCAGGGGCAATACAACACTCCCTATATTTGTGATGGAATTGGCCTTCACTGATTTCAGATTGACTTGTTAGCGTGTAATAGGCAGTGCTGTGTGTCCGGTGGGATCTGCCGACATCTGCATCCGCGGCGAATTCCTCCACCGCGCTACGCCGGGGAAACAGAAGCCGCGTCGACCGCCCGCCCACCCGCCCGCCCCTCTACCGTGAGGCACCGACATCATGAGCCAGAGGTTCACGGTGACCGCTTTCTCCAAGAGTGACGGCGACCGCTGCACGGCAGACATGCAGGGCGAAGTGAACCAGCTGTTCGAAGGGGATGAACCCACGCCGGGCGCATCACACCAAGACGGCGCTACCACACTCAAGGAAGACGCAGCCAGAGGTAGGATTTACAAGTTACTCAGCAGCCTACCTGTGGTCCAACATACTTAAGTACATAAGTCCGATCTGCAGACTGGTAGCGGAGTCTTAGATGCCTGCCGGGCATGACTGTCAGTCTGTTTGTGTGACTGGAATTCTAAACGACACATTGTTATTCCGCGAAGGTCTTATACATCTGCATCTACAGGTGCATCAGACAACACACACAACCTCTGTCTCTCCTCTAAGACAACGAGACGTATCTGCAATGATTTAACTTTGTCCTTAATAATGGCAGAGATATGGAAACAATGGCAGAGATAGGAAAATAATATTTCTATATGGGTTCTTTCTTTCAAAATAATAAATGGAGACTCTTGGTCAAAACCACTCATCAAATTTAACTGCATTTTTGGAATATCTACATGTATGATGATGCTGTTATGATGGGCAACAGATAGCACAGACTGATGAGAGTGTTGAACCAGTAATATGATTCCTGGTATTGGCCTTGGTTGTGCTTTGTGGTTGGTCTGTCGGGTCAAAGCCAATATAGGGGTTGGGTTGCGGAGGGAGAGCCAGAGATGCATGAGTTTGCAGCTTCGTTCTGCAGTGTCAGAGACAAGCCTATAGGAGGGGAGCCTTCCAGGGTAACCATGTGTGTGTGTGTGTGTGTGTATTTGTATCCTTACAGCCCTGGATGTCAATGACAATTTACCAGCACATAATGTCAAACATGACCCACAGTCAACCATGTTAAATCTGTTGGAAACAAAGAACTTAGTATGCATCTTATTAACTAACTGTGTGTGAGAAGAATCACTCTGAATACTGTTACTGTAATAAGAGGCGGTTTCATCAGAGACTTAGGTCAGTGCCCAGAACGGTGGTATCTTTGGGACTGATTTGACTCTCATTTTGCCCACTATGCCAGCCCAGTAGTAGCAGACTGAGCATCAGGTCTAGATCCAGGACCTATTCTAGACCTGTTCTAGTCTAGATCCAGGACCTATTCTACACCTGTTCTAGTTCAGATCCGGGACATATTCGGGACCTGTTCTGAGCCACATAATAAGTATAGTATAAGTATATATACTTTTTTGATCCCAACCCAATTTAACGGTGAATCGGTGAATTAGTGAAACACACTCAGCACACAGTGAACACATAGTGAGGTGAAGCACACACTAATCCCAGCGCAGTGAGCTGCCTGCTTCAACGGCGGCGCTCAGGGAGCAGTGAGGGGTTAGGTGCCTTGCTCAAGGGCACTTCAGCCGCGGCCCACTGGTCGGGGCTCAAACCGGCAACCCTCTGGTTACAAGTCCAGAGTGCTAACCAGTGGGCCACGGCTGCCCAATAATACAGTAATAATACAGTCAGACATCACTGATTTTAAAGTGTAATGCCAACAGACTGACTTAAGGATGTAATGCCACCAGTTTGTATTGTGATCTACACAGACCATGACTTTATGTTAAATGTTGTACTGAAAGAGCACCTTGTTTTGCTTGACCATTGGGAAATGGTTTGTGATCAGATATTTATGGAGGGGAACTAATGACATAGTTGAATTGTACACTGTGCAAATGAGACAGTGTGGATTATGAGTAAGATGGACCTGATGAAAGCTTTTTCTTAGATTAAATATTTTTGGAATTTCTTTCCACCAGAAAATGTGAAATCATGACATGTAACAATGTAATTAACCACAATTTTAGCACTTTACTGATAATTTATTATCACAAACCTCAATGTCTCACATTCTTTAGATAGGGAAATAAACAACATTTGCAGCATTTGGATTTTTCTATTGTATCACGGAACCTCCTGTAGTTCTTACAACTGGTAATATCACACTCCTAATAACAGTCCTTCAACTCCATTACTGTGATTCCTTTAGCTTCTTGGGCCTTGAGCTCAGCCGTATAAAATCTAGCACTGTATTTCTGTGACTGTAGACCAGGAGCTGAGTGACTCAGAAATTCAGTATTGCAGGTGTGTGTGTGTGTGTGTGTGTGTGTGTGTGTGTTTGTGAATGTGTGTGTGACTGTGTGTGTATGTGTATGTGACTGTGTGTGTCCATGCATGTGCGTGTGTGTGTGTGTGTTTGTGTGTGTGTGTGTGTGTGTGTGTGTGTGTGTGTGTGTGTGTGGTGTCGCAGGCACTCTCTGGAGACCCTGTTGATTGGCCAGCGTTGCAGCTCCTGATAGATCTCCATTATGAAGGGGTCCATGGAGCGCACTGATTCATTTTTATGCCGTCTCTCACCTGTCAGAAGCACACAGAGAAGGGGCCGCCCAGGGACCTGGGGTCTGTCCCTCACACACTCTGACAGCACTTACTATGGGGAACATGCTGTGGCAGCACACACCAGCTCCTCCACACTCCTCGGCCGTCCTGTCCTCCCTCTCCTCCCCATCTCCTCTCCTGTCCTCTATCTTCTCTCCTCTTCTCTCATCTCCTCTCCTGTCCTCCCTCTCCTCTTCTCTATCTTCTCTCTCCTGTCCTCTATCTTCTCTCTCTTCTCTCATCTCCTCTCCTGTCCTCCCTCTCCTCTTCACTATCTTCTCTCTCCTGTCCTCTATCTTCTCTCTCTTCTCTCATCTCCTCTCCTGTCCTCCCTCTCCTCTTCACTATCTTCTCTCTCCTGTCCTCTATCTTCTCTCTCTTCTCTCATCTCCTCTCCTGTCCTCCCTCTCCTCTTCACTATCTTCTCTCTCCTGTCCTCTATCTTCTCTCTCTTCTCTCATCTCCTCTCCTGTCCTCCCTCTCCTCTTCTCTATCTTCTCTCTTCTCTTCTCTCTCTTCTCTTTTCTCATCTCTTCTCCTGTCCTCTATCTTCTCTCTCTTCTCTCATCTCCTCTCCTGTTCTCTATCTTCTCTCTTCTCTTCTCTCATCTCCTGCCTTCTCCTGTCAACTCATCTCTTTTCTTTTCCTCTCCTCCTCTCTCCACTCCTTTTGTTCTTCTCTCTCTCTCTCTCTCTCTATGAAACTCATCTTAATCCGTTACACCTTTGTCACAGTCAGGGGGAGCTAAACTCCATCTTCACTCCCCCATGTAGGAACTAAATTAACAGTGTGTCCACGTGTTCCACTGAATATGAGGAGCCGTTTTGGAGGAGCGCACAGGCAGTCGCCAGGAGACAGAGCAGCTTTACACGATGAGATAGAGTGAGAAAGAGTGTGTGTGTGTGTGTGAGAGAGAGAGAGAGAGAGAGAGACTCTCGGCTCTGGTTCAGCAGCAACAACGTTTCCATGGCAACAGCAGCCTTCACATTCTCCGATCAGAGTGGAGATTGGTTGCTTTGAGGACAAGGATGGAAGGTACTGAGTGTGATGTAAACACACATACACACACACACACACAGAGGTAAGAGTCAGTCAAGGACTCAGTTGGTACCTTTGCCCTAATCAGCCCCAACCTCCGAACTACGACAGACCAAGACTTTGACTCTGATTTAGCCTTCAAATGGCCCTGATTTGGCTCTGATTTGGCCCTGCTCTGGTCCTGCTCTGGCCCTGCTCTAGCAGTTCCTGTCCCCAGCAGTCATTCGAGATGTGCGGCTGTCTTTCCCACAGTGTGACAGAGTGCACATCAGACAGGATTGAGTGTAGAGCTCAGCTCTGAATCTCCCACCACCACCTTCCTTTAGCCGCCAACCATGAGGCAACCTCGGGCTACACACACACCACCGCAGATACCTATGAATCTGTGAAGTGCAAAACTGTATAGAGTGTGTGTGTGTGTGTGTGTGTGTGTGTGTGTGTGTGTGTGTGTGTGTGTGTGTGTGTGTGTATTTTAGGGATGCACTGTTGTTGATACCTGATGGCATTCTCCATATGCATACT
>NW_027468837.1:29304686-29319686 GCF_046254945.1 Alosa pseudoharengus
GAAAAAATCCACTGACCCTTAAAAAACCCGAACAATCTATAATTTGCCCAACAATGGGGCGGTGGTAGCATAGTGGCAAACACTATTGGCAGTTGGTAGGTTACAGGCTGACTGCAGGACTTACAGAACCCAGTCAAGGACAACAGAACTGAGTAGAACCTAATCCTGGACAACAAAACACAACAGAACACCGTCCCTGACTACACAATAGAAATTTATGGCAGTTTAGTTCTTGACTATCCACTTTGATGCTGTGATTGTGTTTTGTTGTGTATGTTGTCTCTGGTGTTTCCTGATAGCTCTGTAGTTTTAGGACATTAGGAAGTGACTGAAGGTGACCCACCTGAGAGCATGCTGTGTGGTATGTGTGTGTGTGTGTGTGTGTGTGTGTGTGTGTGTGTGTGTGTGTGTGTGTGTGTGTGTGTGTGTGTGTGTGTGTGTGTGTGTGTGTGTGTGTGTGTGTGTAGGTGGGTGAGTGGGTGGGTGTCTGTCTTTCTGTCTCTGTGTGTTTAACGGGTAGACATGCAAAATGGATATTTTGGAGATGAGCCACACATTCTCCTCCCTCCCCACATCCATTTCTCACACTCAAGCCAGACAGTTCGTCTCACTTCCTCTCTCTCTCTCTCTCTCTGACTCTATCCATCTCTCTCCCTCTCTCTCTCTCTGTGTCCATTCTTCTCATGTCTTTCCTTATAGTCCTTACCTCTCTCTCTTCAATCTCTCCCTCTCAATCACTCCATTTTCTTCTTCTTCTATGCCACGCCAGTCTATTCCCCTCCTCTCCTCTCACGTCTCCCCTCTCTCATCCCTTTCTCTTTCATGTGTCGTCTCCTTGGGTTTGGTGCATTGCAGTGCTGGCTCCAATGCTGCTTTGGCATGTTAGTTCTGTCTTTAATTCTCTCTCTCTCCCTCCCTTTCTCTCTCTCTCTCTCTCTCTCTCTCTCTCTCTCTCTCTCTCTAACTCTTCCCTCTGTGCCAACCCTGTCCCCACACCACTGACCACCCCAACCCTGAGTCGGACAAGGAATGGATTCAGAAGGTCAACAGCAACCAGTACAAACCAGAATGGTCTTCCATTAAAGCATGAAAAAAACTCCACCTGAATTTAAGTGCATTTAATGAGAGTCCATTTGCTTTACTAACTTGGATTAGTTGGAGAAGTCCAAGTCTTTGCTGTATGGAATTCACCCATAAAGATGATGGGCCAGATGAGACCCATGGATCCAGAACACAACACAGCAGAGGCTCTTTCTCTGTCTGTCTGCTGGGTAGTGTAGTGCTGTGGTGGAGGCCTCACACAAACCTATGGATATGTCAGTGATTTCCCCTTTGATTGACTTGCTGTATGTGTGTGTGTGTGTGTGTGTGTGTGTGTGTGTGTGTGTGTGTGTGTGTGTGTGTGTGTGTGTCCTGAGTCATCTGCGTGTGAAATCTGTCCCTGAGATCCTGGACATTTATGTGTATGCTGTAACTTTTATTGCTCAGTGATGGCTTTGAAAAGACAGAGTGGGAGAGAGAGAAGGAGAGGAGAGAAGTGAGAGAGAGGGATAAGAGAAAAGAGAGGAGAGATGTGAGAGAGAGGGATAAGAGAAAAGAGAGGAGAGATGTGAGAGAAGAGAGGGATAAGAGAAAAGAGAGGAGATGTGAGAGAGGGGTAAGAGAAAAGAGAGGAGAGAAGTGAGGGAAGAGAGGGATAAGAGAAAAGAGAGGAGAGAAGTGAGAGAAGAGAGGGAGGGATAAGATAAATGCAAAGGCAATGGAATGGTTGAGGGAAGTAACACAGCAAGGACAGAGAAGATGGGATTGTGAAAGTGAAATAACAGACAAGACTGACTGAGAGAGTCAAAGGTAGAAATAAAGAAAGAGAGCATATCTGCACACCTTCACCGAACCCTGACTGTGAGTCAGGTAACCTATAATGCACAAGATACACACACACACACACTCTCTCACACACAAACACACACACACACAAACACACACACACACACACACACACACAGACACAGACATACCACGCTTGTTCTGTATGGGGATATCACTATCTGGTTGACAGACATGGGTTTACATCTCCACTGTGATCTGATCTGCTCTGCTCACAACATGTCTTCTGCTTGAAATGTGCCTATGGAGTCTCATCTGACTGCATTGAGATCTCAACAGCTGCCTATAGAGTTGTGTCTCATCTGACTGCATTGAGATCTCAACAGCTGCCTATAGAGTTGTGTCTCATCTGACTGCATTGAGATCTCAACAGCTGCCTATAGAGTTGTGTCTCATCTGACTCCATTGAGATCTCAACAGCTGCCTATCGAGTTAGTGTGTCTCATCTGACTGCATTTAGATCTCAACAGCTGCCTATGGAGTTAGCGTGTCTCATCTGACTGCATTGAGATCTCAACAGCTGCCTATAGAGTTATTGTGTCTCATATGACTGCATTGAGATCTCAACAGCTGCCTGTAGAGTTGTGTCTCATCTGACTGCATTGAGATCTCAACAGCTGCCTATGGAGTTATTGTGTCTCATCTGACTGCAGTGAGATCTCAGGTTTTGCTATGCCTGCATGTGTGTAAAAAGATTTGGATGTCAAGTTGCAGTTTGGGTGATCAAATCCCCATTCAGGAGTCACATTCTATTAACTCAGGGTATTGAGAAATGGGTGAGGCAAAACACTGAGTTGCTATAGGAGATGATTTTGTTGCAGATGGAGACCAATAAAGCAGAATCTGTGCTCATGGAGCGTGGCTGAGTAGGGGAAAGGTTTTTGCTGAAATATAGCTACACACCCAACCTTCGTTCCCCTGCCCACGTCTTGTCCAACCTTTCCCCAAAGAATCATTTTGTTTCTCTTTTCTACCCCTCCCCTCCTCCTTCATTTTTCTTTTCTCTCTTCTATCCGCCTCCATTCCTCTAGTCTTCTAATTTCACTCGTTCATCTATTCATATTCCTTTCTTTCTCTCCTTCACTGCCTCTTCTTCATCTTCCTCTCCTCTTTTTTCTCCTCCTCCTCTGTGTCTTCCATGGTTTCTTCCCTCTTCCTCTTGCTGTGTCGTTCCGCCTCTCGTGGCTTCCCCCTCTCCCTATTCACCCCTCCTCTCTTCTTTCTGTTCTTCCTCCTCCCCCTCTTCCTCCTCCTCCTCTTCCTCCTCCCCTTCCTCTCCCTCCCCAGCCCTCCTCCTCCTCCTCCTCTTCGTCGCGTGTGTTAGCTGGCACCCACCACCATCACCACCACCACGCAATGGCATCTATTCGAAGCCACCGAGTCGCGGTCTTCCACAGTTCTTTAGTATTCCACGCGTGTCTTACGCAACAACCCGGCCTTTCATGCCCCGTCACTTTATGTAGTACTGTTAGGAGGAACATCCTTTATTAATGAATGGGGCTCAGGCTCTCCACACAGGAGAGAGGGAGAGAGGGAGAGAGAGAGAGAGAGGGATAAGACAGAAGAAGAGAAGATGGAGAGAAAGAGAGGGTGTGAGGAGGGAAGAGAATGAAAGTCAGATGTAGAGATGTTGCAATTAGAGAATGAATGGAGAGATAGAATAAAAAGAAAAAAGAATAGAACAAAAGAAAAAGAAGGAAAGTATAATACATACAGTATATGGGGCCTGAATGAATGAACAAGTATTAAGATTTGATTTCTTGTGGAGCATGTGTGTGTTTGTATGTATATATGTGTGTTGGGGGGGGGGGGGCAGGGTATTTCGAGCCACATTTGCCCAGAAGGGCATCAGGATGCTAAGGCCTGCTTGCATGCCACTGTTAGACGGCCGCAATTCGCTTGAGTTGTTGCATCCTATCTGACCTGTGTGTGTGTGTCTGCGCGTGTGTGTGTGTGTGTGGGAGAGAGAGGAAGAGGGAGAGAGTACAGAGATAAGTGCCTGTGACATTCTTTCATCCAAGGCTGCAAGCGTCTTTGCTAATGAGTGTGAAGGCAGGCGTCTCTCTGATTATGCTTTAATTTGATGACATTAAGCTGCATTACAGGGCGCGTTGGTGCAGGTCACACACATTGCGTGTGTGTGTGTGTGTGTGTGTGTGTGTGTGTGTGTGTGTGCAGAGGCGGGAAGCGAAGCATGGGAGAAATTCATTGTTAGTGTATGAGTGTGTGGGAGTATTTGTATGAACGTGTGTGTGTGTGTGTCTGTGTGTGTGTGTGTGTGTGTGTGTAGACCTCCATCTTTTCTCGTTTGAGAGCAGTGGTGTTCAACCTGAGTATGGTGTTGTTTTGGGGGAGTTTGAAGCAGAGTGACGGCGACACGGCAGACAGGACCATGTGTCCAGACAGAGAGCCGCTCTGCTCCTCTCAGCTGCTTCTCATCAGATATTAATAAACACCAGCTCGCAGCAAACTTTACTCCAGGAGATGCACACTCTCTCTCTCTCTCTCTCTCTCTCTCTCTCTCTCTCTCCACAGCGCTTCGCTCTCCCTCGCTCTCCTCCTCCCTCTCTCTCTACCTATGCCCCTCTCTTTCATTATCTCTTCATGCCTGTTATCTCTCTCTCTCTTTTCATTCTCTCTCATTCTCTTCCTTTCTCTTTTTCTCATTCTGTCTAACTATGCTCCCCTCAACACACACACACACTCTCTCTCTCTCTCTCTCTCTCTCTCTCTCTCTCTCTCTCTCTCTCTCTCTCTCTCTCTCTCTCTCTCTCTCTCGAGTCTTGTCTCTTGGTCTTGCAGAAGAGAATACCCTGGCAGCCATTTTAATTGAAATTGATTTTGTCTCTAGCAGACGTCGTGTGGGAAATAGATGGGCCAGGACCAGTCAGCTGGGGACCAGGCTTTGCTCTCCTAATGATGCTGAATGGCAGCAGTTCACGCAAAACACAAGTCAGTCTCCGGGACACACACAAACAAGCATATGCAAGCACGCACGTGTGAGAACTCATTCTCTCACAAACTACACTCACTACAAACTACTTGGTTTAGAGACCACCAATCACACACCCGCACACATGCACCCACACACACACACACACACACACACACATGACATATGACATATGAGATTACTAATTTTCACTTAATGTTCCGCGGGTGGTGTGTGCTTTAGTCTATCCCTATCCCTTTACAGTGAAATGCAGAACCCCATCTATCCCTATACCCTTTACAGGCTTCATACAGTGAAATGCAGAAGCCATCTATCCCTATCCCTTTACAGGCTCCATACAGTGAAATGCAGAACCCCATCTATCCCTATCCCTTTACAGGCTCCATACAGTGAAATGCAGAAGCCATCTATCCCTATAGCCTTTACAGGGTCCATACAGTGAAATGCAGAACCCCATCTATCCCTAGACCCTTTACATGCTCTGTACAGTGAAATGCAGAACCCAGCAGAACCCATCTATCCCTATACCCTTTACATGCTCTGTACAGTGAAATGCAGAACCCAGCAGAACCCATCTATCCCTATACCCTTTACATGTTCTGTACAGTGAAATGCAGAACCCAGCAGAACCCATCTATCCCTATACCCTTTACATGTTCTGTACAGTGAAATGCAGAACCCATCTGTTCTTTATTTGTTTTTCTTCTTTTTCTTTCTCTCCTCATTTCTCAACCCTTGTGTGTACACATCTTGCTCTGTCTCTTTAATTATTTCCTATTCTATATTCTATCTTTCTCTGTCTCTTTATCTTTTTCTGTCTCTTTCTCTTCCTCTGTCTGTGTGTGTGTGTGTATGTGTGTGTGTGTGTATGTGTGTGTGTGTGTGTGTGTGTGTCTGTAATGAATCATGAGGTAATTTTCTCACATGTCCATATCTGGTGTGCAGCTGTAATATAATGTGTAGGTGTGCATCTATTCAAAAGTGTCTTCTTGATTTCCCACCCCCACCTCTCTCTCTCTATCTCTCTCTCTCTCTCTCTCTCTCTCTCTCTTTCTGTGGGTGAGGAGTTGAAGAGATTGCCTGCGTAGACAACTTCCCTCAGTATCTGTACAAACAGAACGAGAACGAATGGGAGAGCCATTTGGCAAATGTCACTAATAGCATTGTTCTGGGGTCGTTGAGTGAAGGCTGGCGTTATTGAGTGCCACGCGTAGGTGAATGTGTTTATATGTGCGCTGAAAGAGGCTTTGCCTCTGCTGCCGCCAACTGTCGCAACGGCTAACCTCCAGACAGTACACTTGACCCCGGCTAATATCAATAGAAGTGCTCCATGAAAGCGAGTGACAGGGTAAAGTCACTGCCTGGAGCTCCTCTTATTCTGCTCTGGAGTGGTGAGTGGCTATGCTGTTTTCAGTGCTAACACAGCAGCTGAACTGAATGGGTTTAGTCTATCTGTCCCGGATCTACACAGGGAGACATCTTGAGCAATGTTACCTGGCAGTGTTGCTGTGTGAGGAGTGATGTTGTTCAGGCACTTTCAGGCACTTTCCTGTTGATCCTGTTGATACTGGGCATATATATAACATATATTTTACCTGGAGAACTGTAATCATTAGTGGGCAGCTTAACGCCATCATACAATCAAACTACTTAGAACCAGTCATGTGATTGTTCAACAGCATTGCTCAAAAAAGTGTCCCAGGCATCAACACCTGTAGGAAATTGGAGGATCGCAGGGTGGAGTGAATGGATGTGGCCCAGATGTGGCTCGCTTCTGGCCAGGATCTGGCCCAGTTGGGAGTGTGCGGTGCAGAGCAGAGTGCGATCTGAGGGCGATCTTACCTCCTCACTGCATCTTACAGTGAAGCTTAACCTAATGTGAAGCAGAATCCTTCTCCTTGCTCGTGGTATTTAATGTCATAATTACAATATGACTAACTCATTCCTTTTTATTTAGAGCTTAACATTCTGGTCTCCTGGTAACAGTGAATGTCACCTAATGTGAGGTAAAATCCTCCTCCATTCTCAGGGTTGGTGTGTCACACTTTATAGAATGCCATAATTACAATGTGACTTAATCACAAGTTCACTCTGTAAGTTATGAAATACATGCTTGTATGTTAAATTATTAAACCTTACTTCCTCAGAGACCAGAGACCTTACCTGTCTCTCTGGTCTCCTGGTAACAGTTAAGGTCAGAATCCTCGTTGTTGTGTAATGTGTTAACAGCCTATGCTTGTGTGTGTGCTAATGTTAGCATAGAATTAGTATTAGCACACTGTTCATGGCCTTGGGTGACATGGTTAATTAACGTGGCCATCTCCCCACATTAGCACTGCCTGGAAGGAACAGGAGTGGAATATCCAGACGTGTTAGTGTCACCCAGCCATTTCTGAAGATCCCTATCCTTTCACTCAAAGGCCACATTTGCATAGCTTGCGTAACTCATAGTGGTCTGAGTGATGCATTTTCCGGAAGAGAAGGGGGACTCCAGGAAGTGTCATCCAGACATCTTCTGATTCATAGGCCATTTGTATAGTGGGCTTATTCATAGATATCTCATAGAGCAGAGCTTCAGTTCAGATGGCTCTGAATGAAGGGAAAGTCCCAGGAATAGCTCATTGAGGAGGCTACAGTAGATGAGGGTCAGGTCCAGATTAGAGGAATATTCAAGGCAAGCTTGTTTTCCAAATACTCACATACCAAATTGTTTGATTTGAAACTGTAATCCTAGCCCAGCATCAATATTTGTTCGCCGACTACCACATGCACAGCATTTTGACTTTGTTTTCCGCTTATTATAAACATTACAGCCATAATGAATTACATGAAATGTGTACTGTTACAGTAGGCTATAATGTAAGCAGTCCCTAAGCCTGGAATTGAGTTCAAGCACTAGGTTTGGCACACATAAATAAATGGCTATCATATCATCCATCATATACAAGTAGAATTTCTGGATGATAAAAATGTGCCATCTTTACAGTATTAATTATATAGTTGAAAACATTGGTGTATGTGTGCAGATTACATATTTTTGGATCCATGTTTGTGTTTGCATGGCTCTCTATCCAAGACTAAGACTGTAAACTTGATATGACTTGTGGCCAAAAAGATAGTGGTGAATGGTCCGATCGTAAAAAATAATAATAATAATAATAATAAAGTGACCTATAAAATATGACATAGTTTTAAGTCTGTATGGTCCATCCCTAATGGGTCGGCTCGTGAAGGTGTCCTGAAGAAGAGAAGTTGTACTGGGTAAAAACAAAAGCAAAGTATTTGGCAGAAAGGTCATCCTAATTTACTCTGGGCCTCTGAGGAGTGTTAAAGGGGCCATCGCTGCAGGGCCAAGGCTTCTTTAGCGTCTGTTTATGGCCAGCACTGTTGCATCCCTCTCTCTCTCTCTCTCTGTTTGCCTTTCAATTTCTCTGTTTTTCTGCATCTCTCCCTCTCACTTTCCCTCTCTTTTACTTTCTCTCTCTCGCAGTCTTTCTTTCTTTCTTTCTCTTTTTTGTCTTTTTCTATCTTTGTCTCTTTCTCTCTTCTGTCTTCTAGTACTCCATCAAAAACAGCGACTAGATCATTAGGCCCGATGTTAATAGTTCTAACCCTCCTGAAGAGCTCTGTAATTCGGTCTCGGACGTCCGTCCTTAGTTGGGTAAGGCGAAGGGCATTTTAGTTTCCCCCCCCCTGAGGGGCGCCTAAGGAGCTTACCCATTCGGCATGCATCCATGTGTGGAGCAAGATGACACAGGCATGCTGCGCTGCTTGCGGTTGTAATCCTGTCGGAGGGAAAGCAGATTAGGAGCGGAATAGAGCATCTCTGAGATATGTATACGTATGTGTGTGTCTGTGTGTGTGTGTGTGTTAACTCATTGAGCTTTCCAAATATATCGCTAAGATAGGCCAGCTTCATCAAGAAATTTTCATTAGTGAACGTGCTTGCAGATTCGTATGCGCTCTTCCTCCAAGAAGAGGCGACACAGAGCTCAAACACGCGTGAGAGCACTTTACCTCGGGAAAGCCACCTTGCCTCGCTGTGAAACAGTAGGCTACAGCTGTGTGGTCAGCTCCCATCTCCTTGCAAAGTTTGGGAAACAGACGCGCTGTTAAGGGCCGGGTCTGGATGAAATTCACCACTCTCACAACCTTGTTCAAAATCTCATTCAGGTCGGGACTAAGCTACCTTGACACGAGCGCTTCCCTATGAATAACACAGTTCGTCCAGGCCTAGGCTACAGATAAAAAAAGAAATAAAAAACTCCTGTTTTCACGTCAGTTCGCAGTGGCATGTCGCGACCCACAGTTTGAGAGAAACGCTGCCTTATGGCAAACAGCCTACACTGGGTAAACTTGAAAGCAGAGCTTACCATTGTGTGTGCATGCATGGCAAGCTGTTTGTTTTAACATTTAAATGTATTATTCGTAGGAGCAATGAGATATTGATAGTAAATTTGTCTTATCAATAAAAAAAGCAATTCATGCTTTAGACCATTTTAATTTAAAACATTTTAAAAACTAAGTACCGGTTCAGGCACCGTTTCGGCACCGGCACCGTTTTAAAAGTATCGATTTAGCACCGGTATCGGATAAAACCCAAACGATACCCAACCCTAGTCACTGCGTGGTTTAACACGTGAGTTGTCCTCATGCTGAAAACGTGAGCATAGCCTACATTACGTTACTGTAATCCCCGAGACAAGAAGAAAGCAAAGAATATATCTTTTTACTAAGGAAAATGACAAAAATAGTAACGCACATTGCCTTAGATAAGTAACTTTAAACTGATCACTGGTTTGTAAATAGTAGCGCGTTAGATTACTCGTTACCGAAAAAAGTGGTCAAAATAGACTAAAATACTGGCATCACTGATAGCAATATTATAAATGTGGCGACGGAATAGCCTAGAACTTGGGTAGGCCTAGCGTTTAGTAGCCTATGCACTTGCGGTGATAGCCAAAACTAATGTGAATCGCGGACTATCCTACAACCAAAGAAAGTAAAAGAGATTATTTGTATACCTGAGCCAAATAAAGGATGGGACTGCACCCTTCACAAACCGTAAAAATTAAGTTTATTAGTTTAGTTGACTACAGCTGACAGTTCACTATCAGTCCACACAAACATGCACTAGCCATTTTCGTCGTAGCCTATTCTGTCTGTTTGTGTAGCCTACAGCGCGCAAGCTTTGGTCAATTCTGTAACAGAAACAGTGCCACCTATAGGCCTGGGATATGAAGTAATGTGTTGAGTCGTGTTGAGATGGATCCGTTTAGACGCAAATATTCTTGATACGGTTCCAGGGAAGATGGAGGAAAAAAAGATCGGTTTGGTATGTGTGGACTAGGCCTCATAGACTCTCCAGGAGGAAGGAATGATGGGCAGCATCTGGCTCCTAAAGCACTGGATGAAATGAACATGCGATCGATCGATCAATCAATCAATCAATCAATCAATGAAATATGGCCTTGTCACCATCACATCCATGTTTCCTCCTGGGGGTTCAGGCCGTGGGCTGTGAGAAGCACACACTGAACTGGTGGGTTACATTAGAAGTAGTGCCTGAGGTGTAATGGAGCAGTTGGATCTAGAACATCTGCCCAGCAATCCCCAGGAGTGGCAGGGGATTAGCAGTTGGCTGCTAGTGATCTCATCGGTGTATTTATACTGTGTATTTATACTGTGTATTGTCCAATTATTCCTTTATTTGGGCCCTTTTCCTTGTAAACCATCACCTACAGTACATACTAACTCCTGAGGTTTCAGGACTTCGGTTGTGTCAAGGGCTTATGTCTGTTATGTCTGGAACTGCAGAAATGAACGTAATGTAATTGAATTGAACTGAGCTGAGCCAACGAAGATGTGCTAAGAGCCGTGTGGTAATAATGCAGCCATCACAGATTAACTGGTGGAGCAAGATGCTACCAGCACCACGAGCATGGAGTTGATTCTCAGAATACACACATAGGTTACTGATGAAACATGGAAACATGAAACTGATATTAAATGTGTAGCGTTGTGTCCAGGGGCGTAGCCAGGATTATTTTATAGTGGGGGCCAGCTGGGTCCAGACTTTTTATTGGGGTGGCACTTGGGAATCAAAACTACAATATGAAAACTACTCAAAAGTTTTGAAGATTAGGATACCCTGTTTTAATAATGGCAATAAATTGTGTAAAGCCAACACTGATACACAGGTCCATTCACAGACAACCTGAACAGTTTGTTGTCCACTCCAACACATTTTCCATAAATAGGCCAATGCTATAAAAAGTACATTATGATAATGCACCTTACTTAATCAGTCATATTCAAATGATGTTAACTCAAAGAACAATAATAAATACTACAAATATGGTATGCAGATATTTAATCTTATACTGATGGCAAAACTATATTTCTTTTACTCCAAGTACTTGGCTGTAAGTAACATGGCTCTGAATTAAGACATTAACCCTTAGAACCCTAGACTGTTTTAAGGGCTTTTTCACTACCTTTAGTTAGAAGCATTTATCCTGGTCATTGTAAGTGCCATACACAAACAAGAACAATGAGCCATGAACAAAGTGAAGGGAAAAAGGTGTTTCTTTGTCGAATAAATTGGGATGCAATGTGAGTCTTGAATTGGATGCCATGTAGGAATTTGCTAGGATCTCAAAACCGGATTATGAACATGCTATGCCATAGAGAAACACATTATAGCGTTGGATTATTAACATGCTTTGCCACCACAACAACACACAAAAACGTGGGGTAAGTAAGTCGAGCTATATGAAGTTATTATTTTGATGTCACTTCGTCTGTTTTATAACCCAGAAGGATGTACTTGTGTCTCCTCTTTCATCTGACATGCGTGGCATATCTATCCGATCACGGGTTCGTGAGTAGGGCCTAATTCAAACGAGAGTAATGGCTGTGCAGCGTTGGTTTTTGTACATGATGTTATTTTTCAGTCACGTTGTCTGTTTTTAAAGCCCAGAAGGATTGATATACTTGGTACCAATGGATAGCCCTGTGCCTCCTCTTTCTTCTGATATGCCATATCTATGCGATCACGGGTTCGCGAGTAGCCTAATTCAAACGAGAGTGTGGGTGCGCAGGTGAACTAAATATGATGCAATTTGATTTAATTTCATGATTTTTTGTATTTTCATACTTGATCGCACAGACAAGTGTTTAGTCTCGTTGGAAAGCCCCACTTCTGCTCTGTCACGCAGTTAAGGTTTCATCTCGTTGCAATTACCGGAGCAATGTAGGCTAACAAAGAACTCAGGCAACGCAGCAGCCTGCTCTGCCTGACCAGCTATGGCAAGAACCACACGCAGTCAGCAAATTATGTTTTTATAAAGTAGCCTAGGCTAGACACTATTAGCCTACTTATATTGGAGCCATCCGGAGATATGTGCCTAATATGCTTGCATTTCACCCGAATATTATCAAAATATGTTTGTAACAGCGTTACCGCGGGCATCCGCTTATTTTTGATCGATCAGCCTCACACGTCAATGTCAGAGCCTACCTAACAAGAACAGCCCAACGCAGCTCACTTTGCTATGATTCGTGTCACATTTTAACATTTTATTAACATTAATGTTCCAAGTCATCATCAACTCACCTGTTGTCACTGAGGTTAAGTAAGTAGTAGTCTACTGTCAAGTGTTTTTAACAGATGACTTGAATTGTCCCCTGCTGCTGCTGCACTAGGCCTACTCACGATTTGATTAGAACCGTAGGCTACACTTCCTTTCAAAGTACCGTTGAAAACGGCAGCAATCTTTTTTTTTTACTTTTCACTGAACGGAGCTGGGGGGGCCAGCAGGGTGGCCAAGCTTTGACCAGTGGTGGCCGTGGCCCCCCCTGGCCACCACGTAGCTCCGCCCCTGGTTGTGTCAGATAAATGCACTGGGTTAGTGAGTAAATCTAAATGCACTCAACAAAAACATCTGTCTGTCTATGTCTTATATCTATATATAGTATCTATATCTTTTGTTGAGTATATTTACATTTACACATTTGGCAGTGAAGTTAATACCTCAGTTGATTCAGTTGATTGTGGAATATGTTGTTTAGCTGTGTTTACGTTGTCTCTGCCACTTCTGCTAATTTGGCAGTTACTACCAATTTGCTACCAGTTCCTACCAGACCAAAGGCGTCCCTCTCAAAAACTCCCGAAAACCAGCTCTTCAGAGAGTACTGTACCTTCTCTCCACCACTACCAATAACTGGACATGCAGCACTTAACACTTAACACTTACCAATATCCCTCTTCTAAAACTGTCCCTCAATTCTATGTGAGTAGTACTTACATATCTTTGTCGCATTGTACCTTGACTGTGCTCTGTAAGTTGCTTTGGATAAAGGCATCAGCTAAATGGTTGAATATAAGTGTAAATGTAAATTTGTATGTAATTAATCATATTTAATTGTATTCATATTTCAAACACTCTTAGCTCCTAATGAAAAACCCTCCTGGATCTCGGGTTGGCTACCTGTACTCTTCAATGTGCTGGCTGCTCCCCACTTCTGCTGATTGGTTCCTCTCTGGTGAAATGGTGACAGTGCTCAGATGCTGATTGCTCCACTTGTGTGGTCACAGAGGTTCTGATTGGATGCTCCCTGAAAGGATGATGAAATGACTCAGCTTGAAATTGCGCGTCGCCTGTCTTAACAGACAATGATAGTGGAGCAGTCTGTGATTGTGCTGAATACGTCCATGGTGCTGAGAGTTGTTTATATTTGAGCTCAACAGCCAATCAAATTACACCCCTCTCTAATACCTGAAGTAGCGTGTTGATTGGCTGGAATATTGTATCTTTCGGTCCAAGCCTCTTTGTTTGTTTCTCAGGTATAAGGCTGGGACTGTGTACAAAGGCAGTTTCCTTTTTTATTAAATCATCAATCCTTCTCTCGTGCATGTCTATATTCAACTCAATACAGTGTTTCCCACAGAATTGAATTCCATTTGTGGTGGTTGGTTTGCAGAATTAACTTGAACACAAGTTTTTAACAAATTAGCACAGCGTGTTTATGATGCTAACCAGATTTAAGCACAATTTAGTACAACCTGGAAAATCATTGTGTGGTGGTCAATGTAGATAATGTGGTGGGCCGCCACAAATAAGTCAATGTATGGGATACACTGTAATATAGAGAATATGAACAAATCAACTGGTGTTTGCAGCCTTCGATGATCACGTCATTTAGAGTAGAGAGAGCAAAACAACAGAAGGGTGTTGGCCGTGGTTTTGGGGGAAATGAAATCCCAGGAGGAGCGAGAGCAGAGACGAGTTTTGAGGACACGTCAGTTTGTTTTTTCACTTTCAGCAAGTTGAGCCTCATTATCAAACTCAGAACTTTTGTGATTTATAGGATGTTTACACAGACATTTTAGAACGTTTTTTTTTTACGTTTTTATCTCATCTGGGCACTTCAGGGGATACCCAGACAGTGGTGGACTTTGGCCAATGCCAGGTCTGGCCCGAGTCCGGCCTGCATGTGGCCCAGATCTGAGGCAGGTTCTGCACAATGCCAGCTGCTGCTGTTTGACTGAGCTGCACTCAGCGTCTGACAGCTAAGCGCTTTGAAAGCATATTTCCCCTCAGTCTCTTTGGCTTTCCTCCTCTGCCTCTGCTCTCCACCCTGATGCCTGAGGTCTTTCTGAACCACTGTCTGAGTTATCTTTCTCTTTTAGTCTGTGTGTGTGTGTGTGTGTGTGTAGTTGTGTGTGTGTGTGTGTGAGTGTGTGTAGTGTGTATGTGTGTGCAAAACTGCATTGCATAGGTGTATACATGTGAGCTTTGGTGAGTTTACTGTGTGTGTGTGTGTGTGTGTGTGTGTGTGTGTGTGTGTGTGTGTGTGTGTGTGTCTGTCTGGAGCTGTCTGGTGGGGGGGGGTCTTGAGGGGCAGCAGTGGAGTGGAAGGGGTCGGTCTGGTTTAGAAGAGTCCAGTCAACTGGAAGAGCACAGCCTGCCACAGCTCAGAGAGGTCCAACTGTATGTGTGTGTGTGTGCGTGTGTTTTGTGTGTGTGTGTGTGTGTGTGTGTGCTCCTGCATGTGTCTGCATGTACATGTGTGTGTGTGTGTGTATGTCCAGTCCAGTCCAGGCTTGTCCAGTCCACCCAGTGAAGTGGGCTGAGAGAGACTGAATACCAGCATTA
>NW_027468837.1:29329686-29359686 GCF_046254945.1 Alosa pseudoharengus
CCCGTCTGATTGCTTACCTGTTACGGAGCCTGGAACTCTTAGTTGAAACACCTGTAAGTCCTCACGTCGTTATCCAGTGCAGACTGCAACCACGGAAAGCTGGTGGGTACTCTTTCATATTTCTCTGCCGATGGAATTGGAAAAACTAGGACACCTTCGAAATTCAAATGAAAGACTGTTTCAGTGCTGTGGCTTTGTAAAATCAGGCTACTTGTGCTGTTAATTGAAAGAAATTCTGACGCTCGGAATATTAAGCGCTGTGTTGTGTGCGTATGTGTGCTGTGGGCTGCCTCCGCATAAGTAAAGTTATTGTGCTGTTTCATTGAGCGCTTGAACTTAACGCGCTTAACGCAAAAAGATGAGTGCAGATGAAGGACAATTGCCCGACAAGGCCAAAGGCGCTTCTGTGACTATAGATGAAAATAAGGCTCCTGATAAATCGAGTTCTGTTGTTGATGATTCAGGGAAACGCATAAGAAAATTAACAGCTAAGGGATTTACAATGCTGTTTGAAAACTTGCAGAAAAATCGTAAATCCCAACTTACGCAAGCTAATAAAATTAAGCAACGGATTAATGAGCTTCTTACTGGAAAAATTACATCTCAAACTGTGTCTGATGTGAAGAAATGCCTTAGCAAATATTCCACGTTGTGCAAAGAAGTTTTAGAAACCCAAACTACTTTGCTGGAAATGCCTATGCCAGACCCTGAACATGAAAAGCAACAAAATTGGCTTGCACAGAAAACAAATGAAATTAATCAATTTGAGAATGATGTGAAGCAATGGTTGGTTGATGCTGCTGTGAAAAGGGATGATGAGAATCTTGATGTGCTGTCTACAACAAATTCTGACATAAGGCCTGAAGATAGTATATCAAATGTTTCAAGTAAGGGGTCGAAACGTAAAGGTCGCTCTTCTGTCCATTCAAAGGCTTCCAGTTTTATTTCTGTACATTTAAAGGCGAAAGCCGAAAGGGCTGCTCTTTTACAGTCTGTAGCAGCCTTGAGAAAAATGCATGACCTTGATGCTGAAGAAGCAGCTCTTCAAATTGAAAAGGCAAAGCTGAAAAGGAAAAGGGAACAGCTAGAGGTTGAGGCAAAGTTGGCTGCTGCTACAGCTAAGTTGACTGTGTTCGAAAATGAATGTGGTGGTGAAGATGTGGATGAGTATGAAGAGGATAATGGAGAAGATGCCATGAATGCCTATCTTCATGCTCATTTGAAATCACAAACGTCAAGTTTATTGAACACAGCTCCTGTCTTGCATCTTCCTAAAACTGTCTCTTTTCAACAGGACCATTCTCTGGCTGTACGGCCTAAAGAGAGGCTGCACATTCCACAAGCCCAGTCTTCAGTAAGATCTAGTAACACTTTGTCCTCAGTGTCGTACGCGCCATCTTGTCACAGGTCCGAAGTGCCGGGGAATGACCCAGGACCCCGATCCACCAACGCTGCACCAGTAGGGCTTCAGCCATCAACCTCACAAGGGAGTACACGTATGCATCATTCACCTCATGACAATGTTCAACACCCTACCCTGTACGACCTTATGCAACAGCAAACCAACATCACTGCTCAGTTGGTTCAGAACCAAGCCTTAGCCTCTCTTCCTCCACGAGCTATCCCAGAGTTTGATGGTGATCCACTTAAATATGCTGCCTTCATTAGAGCTTTCGAACAAGCTATTGAAAAGAAAACTACAGATAAACAAGAATGTCTTTATTACCTTGAGCAATACACCAGAGGGCAGCCAAGGGAACTTGTTCAAAGTTGCTATAACATGGTTTCTGGACAAGGCTATGAGAGAGCAAAGAACCTATTAAAAGAACATTTTGGAAACGAAATGAAAATTGCTGTAGCTTACATAGAGAAGGCTATGAAGTGGCCAATGATGAGGGTCGATGACATTAATGCTCTGCAGTCTTTCTCAATCTTTTTAAGGGACTGTTGCAATGTGATGGAAGACTTACAGCATATGGAGGAGATGAACGTGCCATCTAATCTTCGCCTCATTATGATGAAGTTGCCATATAAACTGAGGGAAAAATGGAGATCTGTTGCCTGCGAGCTACAGGAGCGCCGTGGTCACAGAGTTATGTTCCCAGACTTTGTGGCCTTCATTGAGCGTCAGGTAAAGATTCTGTCCGACCCCCTCTTTGGTGACCTACAGGGTACACCGCCAGATCCTTCCTTTAAACCCAAAGGCAGACATACTGGAAGAGGCCAAGCTACCGTTGCAGCCATCAATACTGCCTCAGGACCAACTACATCAGCAGCTTGGCACCAACAGCGCAGAGGGCCAGCTTCACAGAACAACGAAGAGTCATGCTGTGTGTGTAAGGGCCAACATGCAGTGGAGAAATGTTCACAGCTTGACGGGATGATTCACAGGGAGAAATTGGATGCTCTGAAAGTAGCCAGAGTGTGTTTCAGCTGTCTGAGCAGAGGTCATATTAGCAGGGAATGTGACAAGCCTTCGACATGTGATATATGTGAACGCAAACATCCAACTGTCTTACACATCGACTCTAAAGCTAAAGCACAGGAAGTGTCAGTCAACAATGCACTTGTATCATTGGAGACATGTGGCCATACTGGGGCCGGAAGTGATGAATATGTTCTCTCTATTGTGCCTGTACAGGTGAAGGCCAAGTCCGGGAGCACGGTTGTGAACACCTATGCCTTTCTAGACCCTGGGAGTTCAGCTTCTTTCTGTACCCAACATCTCATGAGGAAACTGAATCTTTCAGGAGTCAAGACTAACATTCTTCTTCGTACTCTTGGCCAAGAGAGGTCAGTAGACACATTCTTGCTTAGTGGTCTTGAGGTTTCTAACTTGAATGAAGAAAACTTCCTGGACTTACCTGAAGTCTATACTCAGAGGACCATGCCTGTGAGCAGAAATAACATTCTCACTCAACAGGACTTAGAGGGATGGAAATACCTCGAAGGCATTAAAGTTCCCAGTCTTGAAGCAGAGGTGGAATTACTGATAGGCACCAATGCGCCGAAGCTCATGGAACCATGGGAAATAATAAATAGCCAAGGCGAGGGACCATATGCTGTAAGGACTCTCCTGGGGTGGGTCGTGAATGGTCCGTTAAGAGGTGGTGAGCCACGCAAAGGCAAGTTTGGCCGTCCTGCTGTCACTGCCAATAGGATCTCAGTCGCCAAGCTACAGGACTTGTTGGTTGCCCAATACAATCAGGATTTTAATGAAAAATCAGATGATGTATGCCCTTCCAGAGAGGATCAAAGGTTCATGCAAATAATGGAGTCTTCAATTCAGCTTGATGAAGGACACTATTGCTTTGACTTGCCTTTTAAAGCTGAAGATGTCGTCCTGCCAAACAACCACAGCATCGTAGAGCAGCGTCTCCTAAGTCTCCACAAAAAGTTCAAGAGGAACAAAGATTATCATCAAGAATACACAGCTTTCCTCTCTGAAGTCATTGAAAAGGGTTATGCTGAGCTTGTACCACATCAGCAGTTGAGACGAGCTGACGGCAAGGTGTGGTACATTCCCCATCACGGGGTATACCACCCGAAAAAGAAAACCCTTAGAGTTGTTTTTGACTGTGCTGCTGTGTTTAAAGGAATTTCCTTGAATTCACAGCTGTTGCAGGGGCCTTACCTCACAAGCACCTTGCTTGGCGTACTTACCAGGTTTAGACTGGAACGTGTAGCACTGATGGCAGACATCCAAGCCATGTTCCATCAGGTGAGGGTGTCTCCAGAACATACAGACTTTTTACGCTTCTTGTGGTATCCTGATGGTGATACAAGTCAAGCTCCCATGCAATATAGGATGAGAGTTCACCTCTTTGGGGCTGTGTCTTCGCCCAGTTGTGCGAATTATGCACTGAGGAGAATTGTGCGAGACTACAAGGACAACTTTGAACCCAGTGTTCTGAACACAATACTCCAAAATTTCTACATGGATGATTGTCTAAAGTCTGTATCATCGGAGGCCAAAGCCATAAAAATGGTGCATGAATTGACTGAAGCCTGTGCAAAGGGAGGATTCCGCCTGTTGAAGTGGACAAGCAACAGCAGCGAGGTCTTGGCCAGTATTCCTGAGCTACAGCGTTCAAAGACCACCAGGGGGCTTAACCTGGATCAAAAGGAAAGTCCTGTCGAAACAGCTCTTGGTCTTCATTGGTGCATAGATGCAGACATTCTGACCTTTAGGATAGCCATAGAAGAGCGTCCACATACAAGACGTGGCATATTGTCTGTGGTGTCGTCTATCTATGACCCTTTGGGTTTTCTTGCACCATTTATCTTACCTGTTAAAAGGATGCTGCAGGAGATGTGCAGGTTGAACATCAGCTGGGATGCTGGCATACCTCGTGTCTTTTCAGAGCAGTGGTCCAAATGGCTGGCTAATCTCCATCACATCACTGAGCTTACAGTGGAACGGTGCATCAAGCCAAAAGACTTTGGAACACCTATTCACCTGCAGATGCATCACTTTTCCGATGCTAGTGAGTATGGCTACGGAACTGTATCATATCTGAGGATGGAGAATGAGAGAAACCATGTCAGTGTTGCTTTTATCTTGGGCAAGGCCAGGGTCGCTCCTTTAAAGCAAACAACAATTCCTCGTCTCGAGCTTACTGCCGCTGTCCTGGCTGTCCGGGTGGACAAGATGCTGAAGAGGGAGTTGCAGCTGGATCTACACCCATCAGTATTCTGGACAGATAGCACAACCGTTTTAAAATATATTGGAAATGAGACCAGGAGGTTTCATACATTTGTGGCTAATAGGGTGGCTGTAATCAGAACTGAAACAGATGTTGCACAGTGGAGACATATTGGCACAAGACTGAATCCAGCAGATGAGGCATCCAGAGGTCTAAGTGCTGAAGAATTCTTTGCATGCGAGAGGTGGCTGAAGGGACCACAATTTCTCTTGAGGGGGGAAGCGGAATGGCCCAGGGCAATTATGGAACAACCTTTGATTCTTGTGGATGACCCTGAGGTGAAGAAAGATCCGCTGGTGAATGCTTTTGTCTCCCATAGTCCACTGAATGCAACAAAGGTGTTTTTAAGTTACTTCTCAGATTTTAAGAAGCTGAGAACGTCTGTGGCATGGATGCTCAGACTTAGAGATGTACTTCTAACATTGTCCCAAAGGAGAAAGGTTCTTGAAGCCTCTGAAAGCATTGGCCATAACAATGGAGGCCGAAGAAACAATCACCTTCATGCCGAGATGCAACAGAAAGGGTTGGCACTTCGTGGACAGTCACTGACAACAGGTGACCTTGAGAGGGCAGAAGGTGCTGTTATCAGCTTTTTCCAGCAAGAGAGGTTTTCTGATGAGATTGCTATTTTAAAAGACGGAGGATCTGTCAAACGAAACAGCGACCTCTACAAGCTGGACCCAGTGTTAGAGGACGGATTGCTGCGGGTGGGAGGAAGGCTGAGTAGGGCTGCTATGCCTGAAGTGGAAAAGCATCCTGTCATTCTTTCCAAAGAGCAACATGTGTCCAAACTCCTCTTGAAGCATATCCATCAACAGCTGGGTCACGCAGGTAGAAATCACATGCTTTCTTCTCTCAGGAAGCGATACTGGATTACTCATGCCAATTCTGCCTGCAGGAAGGTCATCTCTGAGTGTGTAGTGTGTCGCCGCCTCCAAGGAAAGACGGGGGAACAGAAAATGGCCGACCTACCAGTAGAGAGGATTATGCCAGACTTACCTGCTTTCACAAATGTGGGCGTTGACTATTTTGGGCCAGTGGAGGTGAAGAAAGGCCGGGGCAGAGTGAAGCGCTACGGTGTCCTCTTTACCTGCATGGCAAGTAGGGCAGTTCATCTCGAAGTTGCTTATGCTTTAGACACTGACTCATGTATAAATGCAATTCGCCGTTTCATGTGTCGCAGAGGTCAGGTGACACACCTGACATCAGACAATGGCACCAACTTCATAGGAGCTGAGAGAGAGTTAAGGGAAGCCATTGCTGAGTTAAACCACCAGAAGATTCAGCATGCCTTACTGCAGAGTAGTCTAACATGGTCCTTTAACCCTCCAGCCGGCTCTCACCATGGGGGCGTTTGGGAACGGCTTATTCGTCTTGTGAAAAGGGTCCTCTCTTCAACGCTCAGACTCCAAACATTGGATGATGAGGGCTTTCATACTATTCTTTGTGAAGTCGAAGTCATTCTCAATAGTCGTCCAATCACAAAGGCCTCTGATGATGCAAATGACCTTGAAGCACTTACACCCAATCACATCCTGCTCTTAAAGTCAAAGCCACACTTCTCTCCTGGATTCTTTTGTAAGGATGACCTGTACATGAAGAGAAGATGGAGGCAGGTGCAGTTCTTATCTGACCTCTTTTGGAAGCGCTGGGTGAGGGAATACTTACCGCTACTCCAGGAGAGACAGAAGTGGATGAGACCAAAAAGAAGCTTTTCCATTGGAGACATTGTGGTTGTAATGGATCCTGTTGCTCCACGAGGGTCCTGGCTGATGGGAAGAATTACTCAGACGTATCCCGACAAAAAAGGTTTTGTCCGCTCAGTTCAGCTGAAGACAAAGACGGGTCAGCTGGACCGGCCTGTAACGAAGATCTGCTTATTGATGGAAGCTGAAGTGTCATAGATGAGGTCCCGACTAGTTGACTGGCCATAGATGACCTGACTAGATGACCTGCCCACCGATGTCCTAGGCTCAAGAAAAGAAGATTCACTTAGATTAGCTCTGCACAAATGGCTCCTTTAGTTTAAATTAGATAATTTGGGTAATTGTGGTTAAAGTAAATATTCACAATTATGGGGCCGGGGTGTAGGAGCCATTTATATCCACCTTTTAGTTAGGTTAATTTAGTTATTACTTATTTTAGCCACTTGGGGGAGTATTGCACTGGGTGTGGCACGTCACTGGAAATTAGGTATATTTACAGGTGTGGCAATCAATTAGGAAAAGGTGTGGATGGCGGGGAACACACGGTTCTTACCGTAGCCGTGAGCACCCACTCCACCGACAGCACGCCACAGCAATTTATTTTAGCACAACAGCACCTTTTTTAATCAGCACTGGGCAAAGTACCATTTTATGTAATACATTTTTGATACATTCATAATAAACGGGAACACCACCCAAAGAGAGCCAATGCCTGGACCTAGGATTCTTTCTGCTACGTGTTGAGAACACCATGCCATCCATGCCGAGGCTTATAGGATAGCCTCCACACTAACGTTATTCTATCCTTGCATTTCAACGATCGCATTACATTTTGAGGGACTAGTTTCTTAGCAGCGGCGGAATTATACTTGCTCCGGTTAGTAGTACTGCGCCGAAAAGTAAACAGTAAAGCGCACTCCAATGGGGATACCTAGTAGTAGCCTTGGTAATATCAGTCCGCCGCTGAGATGCAAAATGACTACTACCAACTTCAGGGACCAAAGTATAACTATTGCAACGCGATGCGAGGGTAGTTGTATTTCTCACACTATTCTATCAACACAGACATTTACATCGATTGTCTGGAATTTGCCTCGGGTGTACTTTGGAGTGGCAGGCTAGCATATACCGTTGACTTGCGCTAGCCTAGCACCTGCGAACTCTGCAATTAGAAGGACTGGATGAAATGTGTTGAAAACGGTCTCCACTGATAAATATCACACTTGCTTACTTGGAAATGAGATCTTATGTCCAAAATCCTGAACCACCCCTTTAAAAAGTTTTAAGCACCTTAAAATAAATGCTGCCATAATGATGCTTTCAAAATGAATGTCTAAATATTTTTTACTTATGAATAAACCATATACAAAGTCCATGTAAAGTAATGTGTAAAAATGTAATGTCCCAGGAATGACCGCCGCCCAGTCCAGCACATTTTTTCCACAAAAAAATAAGTTACGCTTATCAAATTGTGTTTATTTCCTACTTTGTTCCTTTTTTGTGTGTTTGTAATTGAGTGTGTGCAGAGTGTGTGGTTGTTTTTGTGTATATGTGTTTTGTGTGTGTACGTGTGTGTGTGTGTGTGTGTGTGTGTGTGTGTGTGCTTGTGTTTGTGTGTGTAGGTGTGTTTGTATGGGTGCATGTGTGTGTGTGTATGTGTGTTTATGTGTTTGTGTGCGTGTGCGTGTTTGTGCGTGTCGTGTGTGTGCATGTATGTGTGTGTGCATGTGTAGTGTGTGTGTGTTGATGTGTCTTTGTGTGTGTGTGTGTTTTTACGTGTGTGTGTCTTTATGTATGTGTACATAAATAAAGCAAATCAGGGAACCACCTACTCTTTGCGATAAGTGCTATGGGATCTTTAACAACCATGGTGAGTCAGGACCTCAATTTAACATTCATGCAAAGGAAAACATCTCCTGCAGTACAGTGTCCCAGTCACTGCAATAGGACATTGGGATTGATATTTGTTTAGTGGCTCAGTCAGGGTATCTGCTGGTTTGGCTGCTGGCTAAAAACAAAAGGTGAAAGGCATATATGATTCTAACTGTCTCACTGAATTGCATTATGCACACTCAATTCTCACTGGTATCTGCTAGACAACAAGTACCAAAACATGATTAGTTCATAGATTTCACATGTAAAATACATTTTATACAACCCCACCCCCATCTTGCCTGTTCATAATTCTAAGAAATTCTTGAATTGTGTGCATGTGTGCATGTACATGTTTGTGTGTGTGCCTGTGTGTGCATGTGCATGCATGCGTGCATACAGTATGTCTAGTGTATGTGTCATACGTATCAGGGCTCCAGAGTGCGACCAATTTGGTCGCATATGCGACCTAATTTTTCAAAAGTGCGACAAAAAAAATCGGAGGTCGCACAGGTGCAACCAGCTATTCAAGAGGAAAAAGTGTCCGCATTGAAACTCTACCTTTGGTTCAATAACAGACACATATTTGGCCAATTTCGTGGTTTAAACCTATCACAGATAGTGAAGGGCGGGACCTCCCCTCTGATTGGCTGTGGCCCAGTGCCTGTGTGTAAATTTGAAAATGCGTGTGCTGCAGATAGAGACAGAGGTCAGAGACCCGTCAGATAAACAGAGTGGATAGTTGCATTACAGTGTGGTCACATAGGTCGAGATAAATGTCCCCTCTCCCCACTGCCTTTCGGCGGCTGGCAGAAGCAAACCGATCAGACGAGCCCGAGATGATGATCAAGTTTATCGTTGCCTACGATAGGCCTAGTAAAACTTCCCTTCACCAAGATCAGTCGAAATAATTATTCACCAGAAAAATAGTTTGAACGTAAACCCGATGTACAGGAATGCCACTTGCGCCAAATCTATAGGAGTCATTGCAGATGAAAAGACATCTTAAAATTGTGAACAATGCATACAAGGCCTTCCCGAACGACAGATACAGATATCGCCGAAAAGGAGTGCGTCATTGACCGCAGTTACATGCAGGGAGTAACCCGGTTTTCAACAGCAATATTTGTTTTGCGCGCGAGTGTAAACTCATTCTGATGGCATCAGTCAATTTAATCCGGTATTTGGCGCAAACCGAATATCGCTGCTACATTTAAAGCCCAAATATTCCCTGCATGTATAACTGTGGTCATTGTGTACGGTGAATTGAATGGACACATTTAGATCGAGCATGGCAAGTCATTGCAATAGCCTATAATAATAGGCCTACCATTTCGTTACTGCATTAACCATAGTGATGTTCTTATTGAAAATTTAAAAATACTAAAATTAAAAAGTAAATTGCATTGTGGGGCTGTCAAATGATTATTGCAATCATCATTGCAAAATCACATAAAAATCCCTCTTTAAATTGTGCTCATATACATTTCTATGGAAGATGCTATGGCGAGCTGGTTTAGCCAAGGCCTAAAGATCATGAAGGATAGTATGTAAGACATTGAGCCATGAGATGTGCAGTTTGAAGCCCTTAAAAGACGTGCACTGTTAATTTACTCACTGTTATTTTTATTTAATTCATCTTGAGATGTTTTAAGTTTAAATTTCAGCTCAGTGAAGCACTTAAAGCACCACCAACACTTCATTAAGTTACTTTTCTTGTAGAATTGTAAATCATAAGTCATAGGACAACCTATATAGGACAGTAATTAAGGAAAAAAAGTGAACCTGCTGCGGTGTTAAATGCAATGTGGTTGAAAATTTGGGTGCACCTAACTTTTGTGCTGGTGCACCTAAGAAAAAAAGTTAGGCGCACCAGTGCAACCAGTGCAAAAAGTTAGTCTGGAGCCCTGCGTATGATTACTGTGAATGTATGTGCGCATAGGCGCCGATACCGTGGGTGCTCCGTCGCTCGAGCACCCACAGAAAATATTGAGCACCCACGTGTGCCAGCTTACAGTCCCGGATAAATTTACATTAATTTAAAATCAAACATCGCAGTTGATGTTAAATTCAGCATCTCGCATAATGTGATTGGCTATGTTGCTGTTAATCTCCTACTCCATATCCTAACCACCAATGAGAGCGTCTCTCGTATGAAAATTCCTGACACTTCCCACCTGAAGAATTAACGCAAGGCCTCTTCAGCCCCGAATGTTTAAAATGTATATAGCCCTGAATATCATTTTAAAAGTAGTCTGACAAAGCTTATTGTTTTGTGACACAGCTAAACACTGGTACCTCATAGAACATCTATAACATAGCCTATTAATGTGATGAGGTGGTCGCAACTCTCAAAAGTTAAGCAGATAGAAAGAACTCACACAAATCTAGCCTACAACGCGCAGACAGCTTCATGCGCAAGGGAGAGAGAGCGCACGCACAGGTGTTTTATGATTGTTGGTTTCTGATGGTATCTTGCTAATTCACTGAAGAAAGAGTCATGATTATGGATAGAAAGAACATTCTGAAAAGGAAAGTAGTAAGGCAATGAGGAGCAATGCTATAGTGGAATACTCATGTTGCTGTATCAGCAGATGAGAAGGACCTAAGAGTGCCACTGACGACGTGACTGCCTCATAGGCTCACAGGTTGGTGAAGGAGAACGCTACATCTAGCTGAGCCCAGTGACTATGCTTTTGTGAGAAGGCACACCATTCATAGGCCTAATAATATCCCTGGCACCTTTACAAAAAAATATGATACTATACATGCCTTTTACACCAGTGTAGGATATGGCAAAGTTTGAGAACCACTGCCTCCACTTACTGTCGGCTAATGCGCGCTTCTGGATGGATAGGCTATATCTCCCTTTTTTAAAGGCGTGATGTCAACACGAAATATAATTCTGTTTATAAAAACAAAGCAAAGTGTTTTTCCTTTTATTTTGGGTTAACGCAATTAACCTTCTGAGTTACGTAAACTGTTAAGGAGTCAAACGACGGATCATGCGTGATTTAGGCGTAGTGTAGGTGACAGAAAGTGCATAAAAATTGTGCCTTTGCTTAACAGCATTTAAGAAATGTCCTCAGGGGTGACGCCCATGGACTCCCGCAAACTGTATTGGCGTTTTGTGTGTCGGCCGCTGTTGATTTCCTAAAGTGTTGAAATGCATACATTACTTCTCAAAAACCATATGGCAACAATACACATGGGCGTTGGTATTGGGCATTTAATTGTTTGAGCACCCACCGACGGAAAAATAAATTGGAGCCTATGTATGTGCGTGTGTGAATATCTGTTTATGCACATGTATGCATATGGAATGGGTTAACATGACCCCTGGAGGCAAACATACGCAAAAAATTGGTCATCCTAGGCCCTACGATTCTCAAGATATTCACAGAAAACTCTGTTAGTGTATGGTCACTAAATGTACACATAAATTAATTTATTGTATGGCCCCCCATGAACGAAATGGCATGCATTCAGAGGGTGTCATAATAATCCTACACTTTCAATTTCGTGCAGTTTTGACCATGTCAGCCAGAGATATTGTGATTACAACACCTACTTTTTCGCTTTTTAATTTTTAACTAGGTGGTGATATACATGAATTGAGTGGTAATGGGATGGGTTGACATGGCCCCTTAAGACCAACATACAAAAAAAGGTGGTCCTCCTAGGCCCTATGGTTCTCGAGATATTCACAGAAAACTGTCCGGCCACCTACAGGCCAGTTGGTGTACAGTAAAATAAATGCATTTATTGTATGGCCCCCCATGAGCGGAATTCCACGAAACTTGGCGTGCATTCAGAGGGTGTCATAATGATCCTACACTTCCAATTTCGTGCAGTTTTGACCATGTTAGGTCACAGATACCTGCTATTACAACACCAAATTTTTACTTTTTCGTTTTTAACTAGGTGGCGCTATACATGAAATGAGTGGTTATGGAATGGGTTGACATGGCCCCTTAAGATCAACATACAAAAAAAAGGTGGTCCTCCTAAACCCTACGGTTCTCGAGATATTCACAGAAAACTGTGTCCGCCCTACCCTCCTTTCGGGGGGTCCAGTCCAGGAGGGGCGCTACAGATCAAAACCTCCCCGAGAGCCCGTCTCACCTCTGTGGGCCAATACCAGGTGGAGACAGAGACCTGCTCGGCAAGGCAATGGTGTCGGCGAACATCGCTCCTCGACCGCACTGCAGCTGGCTGGCTGATTAATGAGCTCACGTTCATTTGCTTTTAATTAGTGCGCTCTGTTCCTCGTGTTTATCTTAGCCATGCACCATGCTCTGACACATACAGATGTCGTTGGTGTGTGTGTGTGTGAGTGTGTGTGCGACTGTGTGTGTGCGTGTGTGGGTACATGTGTGTGTCCATAGCAGAGGACATATGCACACCCATCCATACCGTACTTGCATACTAATGAAACACATGTGGGCATTCCTAAGTGGTTCACACACACACACACACACACACGCACACACACTAGTGCACATGTTTGTGCATTTAAACAAGCAGCGATAGTTACATACAGGCAGAAATGATTGCAGTAGCTCTCCTGGGGCCAGCCTTTGCCAAGCGGCATCCCAATTAAAGAGCCCAGACTGACGGTGCTCCCTATCTTCCCTGAACACACTCTGTGGCTGACAGAGCTCTACGGCAGCGTTGCTGCGTGTGTCGTGTTCCTCTTCTGCATGATGGAGCCATGCATCTCAGTCTAGACAAGTTGAACCGCCTGCACTTTATTTTAAATGGCTCTCCATACTATGTAGTTGATGGACTTACATGTAACAGTACTTATCTGGGTGGGTGGCTGGCTTTAATGAATAATCTAGTACCGAGTGTCTTATATAAGACCATCTTGTTAGGAGGAACACGCAGGGGTTCGTAATAAGAACCAGTGTGTTTGTATGGTAGTAGCACTGCATTAGAATGGGTTGCCCATAAGCCTGGCATGCATTCATGGCTCCTTAAAAATGCCCTGCTTCTTCCTTAAGGCTTCTTTAAAGAGCCACCATTTCATCTTAAGGAGGTCATGGTCTATATGGATATTCCTCTGTGTTGTGTATTCCATATATTAATCTCCACTGGTTGTGTGAATATCCAAATGTATGAGTTCCCTCTGCTTTTACGGAGGGGGGAAGGGAGCGTTGCTACTCTGAGCGCTAGCACAGAATGATGATTGGTTCATGGAAGCAGCCAAACACACAAACAAACACACAAACACAAAACAACCGGCTGAATGAGTTCTCTTTGAGCAGGGATTACAAAGCAGGGCCGCCATGCATGATGTGTTTTCTAATGAAATGTATCAAAGGAGTGCAGTGAAATTGTATCTTAAAATGATCTTAATTCAGAAAACAAGTGCTCACACACACACACACACACAAACACACACATTCTCCCCTTTTCTCTCTTTCTTTCTCTCTCTCTCTCTCTCTCTTTCCCCATTCTCTCTCTCTCTCTCTCTCTCTCTCTCTCTTGGCCACTCTTGCTTGATTCCAGGGAGAGAATTGCTCATTTAATCCTAATGGAGTGCTTTGCAGGCCTTTCACTCTACTCTCTTCTTTTTCTGTTGCTCTCTCTCTTCTATCCATATCTCTTCTCTCTCTCCTCTCTTTTCACCCAGCTATTCTCTCCTTTTCTCTCTCTCCCTGTTTTGTCTCTGTATCTTTCTGCTCCCTTCTCTCCATATCTCTTCTCTCCCTCCTCCCCTCTCCCTTTCTCTCCTTTCTCTCTCCTCTCTCTCTCCTCTCCTCTCTTTATCTTTTCTCCTATCTCTTCTCTCACTATCCTCTATCTGTTGTCTCTTTCTCCTTCATTCCCCCCTCCTCTCCTCTCCCCTCCCCTCTCTCCTGTTTGATGCCATCTCTGTGCATATAACTGTTCCACAAACACCCTGCCATTAACAGGAACTCTAGATAAATGTCTGTCAACATTATGAGTCAAGCAGTGGCAAATCTATAGGAAATGGTGGTTTTGTGTGTGTGTGTGTGTGTGTGTGTGTGTGTGTGTGTGTGTGCGCGTGTGTGTGTGTGCACGCGCGCGCGTTAGTACAGGATTGTGTGTACACTCTTTTAAAGAATGGACCCGTTTTTTCTCCGAAGCGTAACAATTTATGTTTTTCGTGCAGATTTATAATTGTGGCAGGAACACGGCCTCACTGTCATTCAGATTAATGGCCGAATCTAACTTCAGTCTCCTGCCTGACAAATCTCTGCTAATGCAAGGCGACTGAGCGCCGGAGGAGTATAACTCATCTAAACGGACGCCCGGCGCAGAACGGCACGGGCCAGGCCCCCCTCCATTATTTATGCCGGGCTTGTAAAGACTCTGTCCAACATTCTCCAGGGAGTTACAGTCTTAAATGACCTCATTAATTTAGGTGGCCATCCCATGCAGAGAAGCTAATCTGGTATGAGGGCTTGGCTGATGGCTAGTAAGTGTGTGTGTGTGTGTGTGTGTGTGTCACTATACCAGTCCCTGTGAAGAGCAGTTTTTTCTTTCTTTTTTTGTTGATGTTTTGTAGCTGTTGTTATTTTCTCTGTTGACCCTCTGTTGTCAGGTGTGTGAGTGCACATGTGAGAGCAAACATTCCACCCAGAGCGTCACCAACAATGCTGTCCTGTGGGAAACATGTAACCTTGTGTTTGAGTTCCACCTGAGCTTCCACTGTTGTAGCCACGTGCTTCCTTTTATCCTCTCCTCTCAGGCATCAGAGAGTTTCTGTGTGTGTGTATGTGTGTGTGTGTGTGCGTGTGTGTGTGTGTGTGTGTGCGGTGCACGCTTGCCTAATAAGCCTTGCACCTATTTGTGAAGCTCATATATTACCTCTGAGTCCACCAACACATCAATATCACGTACCTTGTATCACTTTGGTTATTATCTCTGTGCATGTGTGTTTGTGTGTGTGTGTGTGTTTCTGTTTGGAGAGAGACAGTGGGTGTATTTTTTTGTCCCTCAGCAACAGAACTAATAAGGATGCAGCAGTAACATCCCATCTGTTTTAACATGAAGCCAGTGTAGAGCTCCCCCGCTACTGCCAACAAGTTTTTTTTGTCTTTGACGCAGCCCTGGTTCCTCCCAATGTCTGTGTATGAGGATGGAGAGCGCACCATTATTGTATGCTTGTGCATTCTTTCAAATCTTATCATTCATGAATGCTGCTCTGACAAGCAAGCCTGATTAGTTTGTTAAAAGCATGTGGTGTGTTGTGTGTGTGTGTGTGTGTGTGTGTGTGTGTGTATGTGTGTGTGTGTTGTGTGGTCTGTGTGTCTCTGGTCTGTTTGTGTGTTTGTGTGTGTGTGTGTGTGTGTGTGTGTGTGTGTGTGTGTGTTTTATGTATTCATTAGCCAGCTATACTCTGGAGATGATGATAATGCCATCTGCTCTGACAGTGGCAGCAGTAGTTTTATCTGCGTCCTGTGCAGCTTGTGTACCTCAGGCCTGACTCACCCCACCCCCCACCCCGCCCAACCTCCCCCCCGTTATCACTTCTCTCACTCTAATGACTCCTTCAGTGCTTCTCTGACCCGTGCAAATGACTCCCGTTTAATTTCTTTGACTCCTCTGAACGACTCTCTGCAGACCACTTCTCTGACTCCTTTTTCAATGAATTCGTAAATGACTCCCTCCACACTCCTTCAAGCAACTCTTCTGTGGTTCCCTGTGAGTGATTCTTTTTTTTCATTGAACTCGTAAATGACTCCCTCCACACTGACTCCTTCAAGCAACTCTTCTGTGGCTTCATGTGAGTGATTCTTTCCTCCTCACTTTTAGACACTTCTATAGACCCTTTCAACAATAAAAACAAAAACAATGCTTGAACGTTCTATTTGGGCCCCAATCTACTTCCTCTGCATTAAGATAACATATGGAATGTTAAAAAGGAAGTCTTGTGGGGCCAACTATGATGCTGATAATGGAACTCTCTTGAAAGGGTCCATAATCACCTCCCCTCCCCCTCCCCTCTGCACACCCCCCCCCCCACCACCATGCCAGATGTCCTGTCTCCCCACCCTGCCACTCCACTGACAGCCTCTCCCGCTATCACACCACTGCCACTGAGGCAGCGGGAGAGTCGACCGCAGGGAGATGGCGTTCGAGGCGACCCATGCCACGTGGCGTGACGTCATTAAGACCTCTGACGTTGTCCGTGCTTCCCCCCCGAGGTTGTCCCGTGCGGAGGGAAGTGTGACTCTGCGCCTGCCGCAGTCTCAGCTCATCCTCTATTCATGCTGCTGTTTGGTCATTCGTCAAATATTCATGCAGCTAAATATTGCATTGGTTGCTGCAGCGTATTAATACAATTATGTCTCAATAATTCAGTGGGATCGTTGTGTCTTTACCTGAGGACACCGTCTCTGGCTTGCATGCTAATATCTTACTGAAACGCCTTATGTCTTCTCTTTTTGTCATTTTGAAAGACGGCAATCTCCTTCCACAAATATGAAATCAGGCTTAACTGGCACAGACCAGACATTCTCCAACATCTCACTTTAGACTTTGGTATTCACATGGCCAGGCCTTATTATTATATGAAGTGCGTCAGGCCCTATGGGCTCGGGCCGTCACTGGTTGTTGCCCATGGTGATGCTCCCGTGACCAGACCTGGTCCAGATCAGGGCTGGGCTGCTGTGTGGATACGTCCCCCATTGAGACGCGGTGGGGCTCCCTGAGCGCTCAGCCTTCTGGACGACGGAATGAGATGGTGGTTTGGGAGAGAGGTCAGGCGGAACAGAGCAGACACACACACACACCAACCGACACACACACACATACACACACACACACACACCGCACACATACTCTCACACACTCCTCACTTCACTGGGCAGAGTGCTCAGGGATATCGGCAGATGATTAGTGTGTCTGCCAGTCAGCCGATACACACAAACACACACACACACACATACCGACTGCTTTTTAGCCACACAAAAGAACTGATTAGCAAGCATCAGTGTCCAGTACCCGTTACATGTAATAAAGACTTTATTAACACATTATAAACAGAGTTTGTGAATAAATACATGCATTGTAATAACATTGAAAACCACTGAAGTGATCCATTTCAGTAATGGAACCCAGTAGCAGTGCATCTGTCTGTGTGAGCTGTGAGATTTGTTGGCTTAAAGAGGCAGGATCGCGCTGGCACATAATGCCAAGTGAACAGCTGGTCTCTGGAGTATATATGCACAGAAGCTGGGCGACCATCGTTAAGTCATCTTAATTGAATAAGGATCCATCTGGTTATCTCCAAGTGAGGATGCCGATTGCCTCATGATTATCCTGTACACGGATGTTTTATCACTTACCTCCCGTCGCAGGTGTCAATCGATCACATCTCCCTCATCCCTATCACACTTCACACACACACACACACACACACACACACACGCACACACACACACACACACGGTCATGACTTGCCAATTACTGGCATGCAGATAAATGATTGGCTGCTTTAATCAGGCTGATAAATGATTGGGCGACTTAATCAAATGTTGGCGTAAGTGGTGGGCAGTGGAGTCCATTAGGCTGGTTTGTACTGGAGGAGATGCTCAGTAAATAGGCCATAAATATGCTGCTGCATCTCACAGACAGTCTGGCCAGGCTGTAGTACAATCTAAGTTGTAAATACAATCTCGCACACAAACACACATACAACGCCCTCACCCATACACACACACAAACACACACAGGATCTCCTTGCCAGGTTTCTGACTAGGAAGTCAGAAGAATAGTCAGAACAGTAGCCCAAGAGCCAGGGACCACTCGGAGAAAGCTCCAGAAAGACTTGGAGGCAACAACAATTGTTACAGAGAAAATCATAGGTGATGCACTCCACCGCCATGGCTTTTATGCCCCGCATGACTAATACTGAAAAAAAAAAACATGTCGAAGCTCACTGAAAGTTTGCTGCACAACATTTGGACAAGCCTATGAAATACTGATAGAATGTATTCTGGTCAGGCGAGTGCAAAATGTAACTTTTTGCATATCATATACACACCATATTTGGAGGAGAAATGGCACTGTGCATCACCCTAAAAATATCATACCAACGGTAAGGTTAGGAGGTGGAGGCATCATGGTGTGGGGCTGTTTTTCATCTCATGGTACTGGCAGACTTCATACAGTTGAAGGAATGATGAATGGAATCATTTTATTTTCCGGGAGAATCTTGCCAACCATCAGGATGATGAGGGTGAGACATGGCTAGACCTTTCAGCAGGACAATGATCCAAAGCGTTCAGCAAAAGGAACTCTCAATTGGTTTCAGAGAAAGGAAATCAAGGCCCTGACCTTGAATCCAATTGCACAGTTTTGTAAGTTAACTAAAGATCAGGATTCACAAGAGGGACCCCTGGAATCTTCAACGTTAAAAGACTTATCTATTTAAAAGAATGGTCCAAAATCACACCTGATTACTGCGACTGATTCGTTTTGTCCTACAGGAAATGCCTTAAAGCTGTCATTACAAATAAAGGCTTTTCCACAAAGTATTTGAGAAATTTCAGTAGGTGTGCTCATTACTTTTTTCCCTGTGTCATTCCACTTTATTACACATAACTCTACTTATGGGCATTAATGTTTGGAAATGTCATGCTAATAGCCTCATTTGAAGTATACTTACTGAAAAAAATGTTGACGTGTTCAATACTTATTTTCCCCGCTGTATATATACACACACACACTTGACCACCTGACAGCAGAATGGGCTTGTCTTGTAATGCTATACATCAGAGAGAGAGAGAGTGTGTGTATCCTAGAAGGCTGACTTGTGTTCTTCATGTCATCCCCATCACTGTATTCTCCCCTGACATTCTGATTCCCCATGCATACATCTCTTGGCAATGTGTGTGTGTGTGTGTGTGTGTGTGTGTGTGAAAGAGTGTGTGTTTGTGTGTGCACATGTGTCAATGGTGTTGGTATGTGTATTTTTGGCTCATTGATTAGGCGCTGGCTGCCTGGACTAATCCGGTGTGGAGTTTTGTGGAGGGCGGGCGGGCGGGCCGGCCGCGGCTCAGCTGCGCTGTGTTGACCAAGCAGGACTCCTGCGGCTGCGCTCGATAATCGATCGCCAGCGAAAATCCAAAAGAAAGAGCTCCTCTCTCCCCATCGCTCTGCCTCCAGCTGACTTTAAAGACACTGACAGAGAGACAGTGAGAGAGAGAGAGAGAGGGAGAGAGAGAGAGAGAGAAGAGACACCAACAGAGAGAACGGGAGCTGGGCACAGTGAGAGCTAGTTAAGAAAGAAAAACAGAAAGAAAGTGCCAAAGAGAGAGTAAGAATAGAATCAATAGAGACAGACAGAGATATAGAGAGAAGGAGAAAGAAAGAGATAAGGCAGATGGTATCTTTGTGTTTGTTCCCTTACCTTCAATGACTCACCACATCCAGTACCCAGTTTCATATGTATCTGGGTCTGTGTGTGTGTGTGTGTGTGTATGTGTGTGTGTGAGAGAGAGAGAGAGAGAGAAAACGAGAGAGAGAGAGGGGGGGGGCATTTGTTAGATATCCAAAAACCAAACCACTCCAATTTGAGCCCTGCAACTCACACATGCACTTGGGGAATCCCCTCTGTCATACCGCAGGTAAGCGTCATGGTGAAGAATCCCCTCAGGAATTATTACAAGTGGGCCTCGGTGAGTCCAACATCCACTATGTGTGCAGTGTGAGCATAGCTCTGCTCATAATCCAGCAGGGCTCAAGCCTACTGTAACTAACCTATTTATGTTTACTTGACTTATTTATTCTTGACGCATAGATGCACTTGTTTTGTCTTTGGCTCCTGTTGTATGTGGGCTCCCTTCTTATCAAACCTGTGACTTTGATGTTGTCGGCCCCTTTGCTCTTCCAGCTGAGTGATGGGATCACTGTAAACTGTGTTGATGGGAACGCTGTAGACTGTGTTGATGGGAACGCTGTAGAATGTGTTGATGGGAACGCTGTAGACTGTGTTGATGGGAACGCTGTAGACTGTGTTGATGGGAACGCTGTAGACTGTGTTGATGGGAACGCTGTAGACTGTGTTGATGGGAACGCTGTAGACTGTGTTGATGGGAACGCTGTAGACTGTGTTGATGGGAACGATGTAGACTGTGTTGATGGGAACGCTGTAGAATGTGTTGATGGGAACGCTGTAGAATGTGTTGATGGGAACGCTGTAAACTGTGTTGATGGGAACGCTGTAGACTGTGTTGATGGGAACGCTGTAGACTGTGTTGATGGGAACGCTGTAGACTGTGTTGATGGGAACGCTGTAGACTGTCCCTATTTTCACTCTCTTTTCGATTTAATCTACATCTCAACTCCAACCTCTCTGCAGCTGTGCCATTTCTATCTGTCCTGTTCTCTCCCCCTTTCTCTCTCCTGTTCTGTCTATATTGTTCTCTCCCCCTTTTCTCCCTCCTGTTCTGTCTATCTTGTTCTCTCTTCTCTTCTCCCTCCTGTTCTGTCTATCCTGTTCTCTACTCTCTTTTCCCTCCTGTTCTCTCCTCTCTGTTCTCTCCTCTCTTCTCTCCTGTTCTGTCTATCTTGTTCTCTCTTCTCTGATCCCTCCTGTTCTGTCTATCCTGCTCTCTCCTCTTTGCTCCCTCTTGTTCTGTCTGTGTTATCTATGTATGCATCCCTCTCTCATCTATCTCCCTCTCCCTGCCTCTCAGCTCAACTGCTGCTTGATTAAGCGCCATCCTCACCTCATGTTTGGGCCTTACACTGTGCAGTCAGCCTTTATGCCATCCTTCACTCTCTCTTTCTCTCTCTCTCTCTCTCTCTCTCTCCCCCCTCTCTTTCTCTCCTCCTTGTCACTCACTCTCATCCTTTTCTTTTTCCTCCACCTCATCCCTCTGTCTATCATTGGTTTCCTCCAGCTGTCCCTGTCCCCATATCCTCCCCTCACTGCTCTTCATTCAAATCAACAAATGCTTATTGACCACGCACACACGCACACATGCATACACAAATTACACACACGGTAAGTGCACACTTACACACACACACACACATCACATGCACATCATCGGAGTGCACTATACCCACACTCATTCACTCTCTGTCTCTCTCTCTCACACACACACACACACACACACTCACATTCTCTCTCTCGCTCTCTCTTTCTCTTTCTCTCTCTCACACACACACACACTCACATTCTCTCTCTCGCTCTCTCTTTTTCTCTCTCACTCACACACAAACACACACACACACACAGACATACACACAAAGTACTATACGGCATGAACACATATCTCCTGTAAAGGGCAGGCTTCCACCGCACACACTAGTGCATTATTGAGATTACATTTGCACTTAGCATAGAATATTAACGCACACTTAAAATAGACACAAGGGTCAATGCTGCATGAAATTCGTTTCAATCTGCAGCAGCTAATGAGTTAACCTTTAACAGCGTGTGCTTAGCATGACTGCACTAGCCGCTAAAGATCACGCACGCTAGTCGCAGCCAACTCAGGGAGGGAGCGAGAGGCAAAAACACAGAGAACAAGGGAGAGAGACAGAGAGAAAGAGAGAGAGAGAGAGAGATGTTTAAAACCCCTGCATTAACCATCATGTGACTCAAGGACTCCTTAAACACCACTGTGTAGCCCTACTGCAACTACTCCCATATCACGGCAAAGTACTTAAGTACACATATCAACACATAAGTCAACAAAAAAACTATTAGTATGACATTACAACAGACCTTTTTATATACAATATTTGCATGAAAAGAGTTGACATTATCAGAGAGAGAGAGAGAAACCCAAGTCCCATGGTCATTTCTCGTTTTCTGGAGATGTTTAGTCCACTCTGAAATATAAATAGCTCTTTGACAATGTTTAGCCCCTCAGCTGGAGTAATTACCAGAGCGTTAATGTTTTTTGTCTTTTAAGTTGAGTGAGGAAAGTGGACAGATAATCACAGGAATTATCTCTGCTCCAAAGCTGTCATTAGTCCGCCTCGGTGCCTCGCGTGTCATTAAAGGATGCATTAGAGTGGTAATTTTCATATAGAGTTAAACGTGCATCACTACAGCCCCTGTGTGTGTGTGTGTGTGTGTGTGTGTGTGTGTGTGTTTGTGTGTGTGTGCATGTGTGTGTCAGCCAACACACATGCCGTGAGAATGTAAGTGAGTCTTTGCTTACTCAACGTACACCAAAACATACACACACACACAATGGAGACAAATGAATGACTGCAGGATGTCCAGTCAGGAACCCCCTTTGGACAGGAAATGCAGTTGGGATTCTCGTGTAGATGACACACCATCTTACAATCTTATTTTCAAGTATACACAGGAGAGATCAACAACCAAGCGAGCAACAACCAAGCCTATTTACTGTCAAAAACAAAATCTCTGACAAAGCAACCTTTGTGGGCAAAAAACATCACCAGCAGAACTCTTGGTGAGCATTTCACTGGGTCAAAAACATCACCAGCAGAACTCTTGGAGAGCATTTCACTGGGGCCCAGACCCACACTCATGATGGGTTCTCTACCAACAAATACCGACAAATTCTTTGGTTATTCTTCTTCTTCTCAGTGACCTTTTATGATCCAATCAGCAACATGCCTCGCCAAACTGTAAGCCATTTATACGGGCACTCACAAATACCAACAAATTCTTCAATACCAACTACCAATCAATATCACAGATTCTTTAGTCATTCCTCTTTGTTGCTGTGGCCGTTTATGACCCGATCAGCAACATACCCAGCCGGCACACAAGCCTATGATGCGGACACCAACAACTACCACTCCAGAAACACAAGAGCTCAGATATCCCAGAGTCAATTCAGGTTACAGCATGACCCCAAGACTGTAGCTTAGCCAAAATATGTTGGGATTCAGACTGGGAACCATTAGACATCAGTAGAGTGAAGCAGAGCAACAGCAGAGTGAGATGTGTTACAGCAAATGTTTCCTTTATCAACAGAGTGTGTTGGATAATGTGCCGTAACCCAGACCTGCCCCACTTATATGTCCACCTGCATGGCGGTGTGTGTGTGTGCATATGTGTGTGTGTGTGTGTGTGTGTGTGTGTGTGTGTGTGTGTGTGTGTGTTTGGCCTTGTTTCACGCTTTCTGCTGATGGCACATGGCTGCACATTGACCGATGCCACTTACATCTTTGCCCTACATCACAGCTGAGTTCAGTGACTCTTATTACACTGCGAGGCAATGCCAGCCAGCAGCGATCACTGTATGTGGTTAAACTGTGCCTTCAGATGCTATTCAGAGCCCCTTACACATGCTTCTCACATCTCTCTTTGAGATAAATCTATAACATTCAACTTGCCATGGGGGTGTTGTGTATTGAACAGTGGCTAAAAAACAATGTATCATGGGTGATGCAATAGATGAAAACAAAGATAATTGGAGAATAGGTAGTGCCCAGGATATTCCAAATGTGTTCATGGTGCTTGTATTTCTCTGGGTCTGCATGCATATCACGTGTGCTGTATAAGTATGGCATGAATTATGCACTAATAAGAGTCATCAGCAGGGTGTGTGCACCCATGAGTGAACATGACCGATAAGATGACCACCTGTCCCATGACAATGTGTTTCCCCTGAGCATCCCCAGGACGGGCAGTCCATATGTAAAATGGTATGCAAACCAACCTCATTAAGGCCTCCTCATTCGTACTCGAAACAGAAGGCAACATGGCCTCCTTTTGGTGAAACTGGGTCGATTCCTTACCATATCCATTGTGGTGTCAGCATTAGAATACGGAGAAGAGGGTTCTCATTGGCTGTTTGGTCGATGCAGAGGCGAATAGAAAAGTGCTGACAGTCCATAAGCTGACACTGGAGTTGGGCCAAAGCCACTTCAAGTCTGACATATTCACAGTGGCCAAAACACACTAAGCGAAACCATGTTTCCATTTCCAGCTTTGTTGTGAATATAGATTTAAATATTGTATTGCTGGGTGTTTTGAATAGAAATTAGGGATGGAAATAATATAATCAGTCTATCAATGACTATAGTGAATTGTCTAAATTTTTTCGACAAAGGCTATTCCTTGCTTAGTGGGCCTGGGAGATGTGCACTATAGCACTCAACAGGGCCTGGTACTCTGCCATACGTCATTTCCCCTGAACCCCCAGACCAGCACTCTCTTCTCTCTCCTCTATTCTGCTCTCCATCTTCTTTTCCCCCTTCTTCTCTTCATCTCTCACCCCCTCTCCACTTATTTCTTTCTCTCCGTTCCTCTTGTTTCTCCCTTATCCCCATCTCTCTTTAGTGCCCCAGACAGATGGAGAGAGAGAGAGAGGAAAAGAAAGAAAGCTGTTTCATTCCAGAATTCAGCAGACCTGTCAGTTCACCTTTGTGGTGCTGCTCTCTTTCCTTCTCTCTCTCTCTCTCTCTCTCTCTCTCGTGCTTACCCCACACATACAGCTCCACATACAGAAACTGCTGTGGAGAGCTGAGGACTTCATTGAGACTTGGAGAGACAGGAGAGAGAGACTATCATTCCTCCTGGAGAGAAACAGATACATGAACACATCAAGCTTCAGAACACATGCAATCCTGTCATGGTTTGAGAGAAATCTCAACATGACTTTCAACAAATAAAACTATTGCGATTGTATTTTCTCTTCATTACATTAGCTTCATGTATTTCATGGAATGTTATTTTAGACTATTATCATATCATTATTATATGTGTATATATTTTTTCTGAAATACTATTTCTATTACTACTTATTACTGACACATATTAACGAGTTGGCAGTATTGCATCTTCGGTCATGCCAGTAAATCGGATTGAGTTGAGAGGGACACCAGAAGAGAGAGATGGAGAGAGATATGGAGAAGAAGGGAAACAGAGGACAGAGGGGAAATAAGGAAGGAGAGAGAGAGACAGATGGAGAGAGATATGGAGAAGGAAAAGAAGACAGAGGGGAAATAAGGAGGATAAGAGATGAGGAGAACGGGAGAGAGATTGAAAGCGAGAGAAAGAGAGATACAGAGAAAGATAGAAGGGAGCTGGTTGGTTTAGCCATTTGACTGGTGCGGCATGATAATGTATTTGTGTGCCTGTGTGTGTATGTGAGAGAGAGAGAGAGAAAGAAGGAAAGAGAGAGAGAAGAGAGGAATACGGCCACTGTAGGGGGGATTAAATTATTTAAAAAACACCCAGGGCTCCCTTGATTTTATCTCTCTGATAAATCCTAGTCCAATCTCTATCAAGTGGAGATACCAGCAGTCAGAGAACACACAGTCCAGGCTTTGATTCACAGGGTTCCCTGCTGCTAGTCGAAGGCCAGGGCTCCGGAACCTCAAGCCTTTCCTCATTCAGTTCAATGTTAAATGTTCTTGTTGATCCGCAGGGTTCCCAGTTACTATTCTAAGGCCGAGGCTGTGGAACCTCTGTTCTAAGACCTGGAGCCTCTTCTCAATCAGAACCCTGTTGGATGTTCCTGATGTCAGATGGTTCAGGGAAATAAAAAGGAACATGCACTAAGAGGAAGTACTGTGAAGCATCCCAGGTGAAATGCAAAACTATCCCATAATGTAACACTCCATGCTTGTGTTCAGTGTCATGTGACACTGCATGTTAAGGGAATATGAGGGAAAAATAACGACATAAATAAGGAGAGAGAGACAGAGAGAGAGATAGAGAGGCTGTGTGTGTGTGTGTGTGTGTGTGTGGTGTATGTGTGTGTGATTGTCAGTCGGATTGACGCTATGTTATTTAAGGCCAAACATAGAGGCCCTTTGTGCAGCTGTGTGCTCTCCCAGCAGTGACCGGCATGTCAGAAGGAGATGTGTTAATCTCAGAGGCACTACAATGGGCAGTCATTAGGGTGCCCCCAGGACACAGCAGAGGACCCGTCCTGCCCTCTGGGGTCAACACAATGACACCAATTAGCCTAGCAGTCGATATGGCCCTTCGGGATTAGACGACAGTAGGTAAACAATTGGTCAGTCTTGGTGAACACTTGGCTGCGCAGGATGGGAAGGCAGCATGGGTAATGAAGCCACTTGTCCTGTTGCAAAGCTGTTAATAAGGCCTGAATTTAAATATTTTGTGACTGTAGGCTTATTTTTTTACTAACTTAATGGTGTATGCATGTAATAAGCAGAGTGAGTGGAAAATAGAGAAAAGCAGTAGCAATTTTTGATTTACAACACCATGTCTTTTTAAGCCTGCTTAACTGTGTGTTTTGCATGTGTGTGTGTGTGTGTGTGTGTGTGTGTGTGTGTGTGTGCGTGCAGATCTATCAATGCTGTGTGAGGACACAGCAGTCTAGACTCACTCTGCCACAACCATAGTGTGCTATGTCATACTGTAGGTTATACAGTACATATGGCCCTCAGAGTTTCCCCTTGGGGATCAATAAAGTATCTATCTATCTATCTATCTCTCTATCTATCTATCTATCTATCTATCTATCTATCTTTCTATCTACTGTATCTATCTATCTATCTATCTCTCTATCTACTGTATCTATTTAGACCAATCCATGTCCTTTTCCATGTCATTTTTTTCGTCAGTGAAGGGTAATTTCATATGAAAACTGGACATAACATGTCTGATTTGCAGAGAGCAACTGTGCCAATAAGAAGTAGTCCTTTTCCAGCACCTGAAGACCGACAGGCAAGTATAGAGATAGAAGTAGATAGACAAGTCTATCTGTGTAGAGCAGCCCAAACGAGAGGCAAGTATAGAGATAGAAGTGGATAGACAAGTCTATCTGTGTAGAGCAGCCCAAACGAGAGGCAAGTATAGGGATCCAGCGGGCTCGTTAGCACAGTCTTTCCTCAGGCCTCAGATATTCATCTCAGGACTGTGCAGTCACAGATGGATCGATCATGTTTATGGAGGGGCGTGGTGCACAGGCATTCCCAGGTGTGTTTGTTGTTTACAGTTTATGCAAATAAATAAACAAATAAACTCAGAGAGAAACAAAAAGCCTCCCTCTGTGCTGGGAAGTCACGATGCAGACAGAACAGCTCGGATTGTTTACTCTTTACACAACCCCCCTCCTTTTTGGGATGTAGTCTAGTCTCTCTTGTTCCTTTCCTGTCTTCTGTGTACATTGATTTCCTTACTTTCTATCTTTTCTTTCAGTCTTCTCTGTACTTTGTTTTCTTCGTTCTCCTTTCATTCTCCTTTTCTGTTTCACTCTTTACATGTCTGCCCCTTTTCACACTCACAACATGTAAACAAGCATATACGCATGCTATTCATATAGACATGCAGCACATATGCACACACACACACACACACACAAACACTCACTTATAGATGTATTCAAACCTCATTAGCACCCAGTAGCTATTCTCCAGAGGCCAGTGATTGAGTGGCCTTGTGAGGATGCCTCTTGGTGATTTGGAAGGCGTCCTCAGAAAGACTTGGTGATTTGGGAGGCAGAACGAGGGTCGGGTCAGCATAGACGTGGGGATGTGCTGAGATACTTGGCTGCCTTTCCTGGTGTTGTTTTTTATCCATGAAAAATTGCCAATGATGGAGATTCATGGGCTTGAAATATTTGTTTCAAAGTTTTTATTGTTTGGCCCTCTCTCTGTACTCCTGTTCCGAGGTGCTGCTGTTTCGCGGGTTCGAGTCCGGGTGTGTGCAGGGCTGGTTCCACACAACGGAGGTTCCACTCACACAGAGAGCTCCACACGCATATTCAGAGACGAGCGCGCACAGATACACAAATACACACACACATTCAAAGACAAACATGCAGACATACACAGATGCACACACACATTCGAAGACAAACATGCAGACATACACAAATACACACACACACATTCAGAGACAAACATGCAGACATACACAGATGCACACACACACATTCAAAGACAAACATGCAGACATACACAGATGCATACACACATTCAAAGACAAACATGCAGACATACTATGCACACATACAAATGAAAGAGACATACAGAACTAAGACAAGGACACACAAAGGCATGCACACATATACCTCCCACAGGCACACACACACACACACACACACACACATCTAATGAGTATGTGACTCATGTGTTCGCCTGTGCCCAGGCATGCCTAACCTTGACATCCTCCAGCTGACAGGACTGTCGTCCCCCTCAAGCCACTGTCAAAAGAAACGAGGCCCTCTCACCTCTTTTTCTTTCTGCTTCACAATCCTTCTCTTTCATCTCCTCTCTCTGGCTCACCTCTCTCTATTTCTCTACCTCACTCACTCTGCCTTGCTTCTCTCTCTCTCTTTCTCTCTCTCTTGCTTCTTCTCATCTCATTTTGTAGTCTTTCTGCTCCCTCTGCTTCTTCCTTTCTGCCTCTTCTTTTCTCACCCCTCTCTTTCCCTATTTCTGTTTTTCTCTTTTGCTCCCTCCTTCTCTCTCTCTCTCTGTCTCTCTTTCTCTCTGCCTCTCTGCATCCCTCTCTCTCTGTCTCTACCTCCTGCATCTCCCTGTCTCTCTGTGCCTCTCTCTCTCATCTCCACAACCTGGAGCCACCCGACCCTGGTTTTCACCGTGTTGAGTGCAGCTCGTTATTGCCCAGACGTTTTGTCCTGCCGAAGGGCATGTCAGCCCGTACCTGAATGCTGTCATCCTTTCCGCCCACACCACACCTGGCCCAGTTCTGGCCCACAGTCACTTCCTGCCTGGGCATTCAGCTGCATGGAAACCCTGGTCAGCTGTCGGTAGCGGGGGCAGAATTATACCTAAGGGGAGGAACCAGTGCAGACAGACAAACCACTCATTGTCAGTATGGAGGGAGTTATTTCCTAACAAAACAAAACAAAACAAAACTGTTGTTGTGTATGATAATGCAAAGTACTGTTTCTGCACTTTAGTGTTCCTTCAGAACATTGCTGCATCAGACAGACCTGAGGGAGTGATCACTAACCAACAGAGCTGAATAGTCAGTAGGCCTACAGCTAATAAATATGGAATAACAATAATAATAAAAATAATAACTGCAATAATAATACTTCAATAATAATGGTAATACTAATATTTAGAGGTGTGTAAAAAGCCCAAGAGGTTGTAGGTTACAGTGATTTTAGAATACCTGAGGGGTTTTGTTGGGCAGGACACAAAGCAAAGTATCAAAATCTCACTTAGTTGTGGAGCTCTTGTGACCTCTGTCCTCACTGGGCCTTTTGCTTTTCTAAAACTATTTCATAATTAATACTTAGACATGTAAGTGCAATGTTTCTTTGATTTTTCTGTCAGTACAACAGGCAGGGAGTTTGCGACTGCCTCCAGCCAACTGTACTCTGTTGTTGTATCCTGTGGCATGTTATGTAATGCTAAATAGGCTTGTTGATTGGCACTGTGGGAAATCCCCTACCGACAGTATAAGGAAGTTAACACCTCTCCTGTGTGTATCTAAAATGAAAGGATGTGTTTGAGTGTACACAGCTTTTGTAAAGAATATATTGGAGAGTCTACATATATTCTTGCACATATGCTTGAGCCAATCTTTCATGAATGAATATAGAATGAGCTGAATGGAAACCCTGACATTTTGGTCTGGTTATTCCTTCGCTGTTTCTGAGTACCCAGTGTGGCTTGCGCCTCACTTGAAAAGCCTGTAGAGAAGACTTTCCTTGAGTTCTCCAGGATCTCCATCTTCCTGCACCCTTCTCTCAGCAGTGTCGACGTTAGCAGTTTTAACATTAGCTGAGTGCTTTCTCTTAGTCAACCTGGTGTTCAGCCCAGATGGCAGTTGTTTCTCTAGG
>NW_027468837.1:29364686-29369686 GCF_046254945.1 Alosa pseudoharengus
GCCCCTCTCCCCCCACGAGCTGCCATGCCTTCGCCACAGCAACCCAGTATGCTTGTTTGCACGGCAACTGCATCCACTAGCGTTTTGCTTGACGACAGAGGCGGAGGGAGAGGGAAGGAGAAAGATGGAAGGAGAGAGAGAGAGGGAGGGAGGGAGGGAGGGAGAGGGTAACAGACTGTGATGAGCATAGATAGCATCCAGATAACATCCATATATCAGCCAGAACAGGTTTAAGTTTTAAGATGCACAGTGATGTGTGTGTGTGTATGTGTGTGCGTGCGTGCGTGCGTGTGTGTGTGTGTGTATGTGCGTATGAGCATCCAGATTTAATGTGTGTGTGTGTTTGTTTCCGTGCTTAATTAATGTAATGTGTGTAACTGTGCATGCATTACTTTTTTCAGCCGTGTGTGTGTGTGTGTGTGTGTGTGTGGGTGTGTGTGTGTGTGTGTGTGCGCGTGTGTGTGTGTGTGTGTGCGTGTGTGTGTGTGTGTGCGTGTGTGTGTGTGTGTGTTTGTGTGTGTGTGTATGAACATCCAGATTTAAGGCAATAGTGCCATTCACAGCAAAGATGCAAGATAAAGCCACATAATGGCACACATGGTCATGTTGAGCAGAGTGTGTGTGTGTGTGTGTGTGTGTGTGTACATGCTCTGGTGTGTGTTACTTACCCTCTACTCCCATATTCAGATGGTTTAATTAAAGCAGGCAAGCCTGTCACACAGATCCAGTCAACAGTGTCTGTGAGGCAGAAGTGCAGTGGCAAGCTCTCCTCCACAAACACACACACACACAGACACACACACACACACAGACACACACACATACTGTACGCACACACAAACACACACAGACAGACATGCACACACACACACAGGGCTTAGAGAAAAGGCCACTAATGAGAAACAACTGTGCCGCTGTCCATGGTGCTGAAGCCAGCCGTGGTTGAGTCTGAGTGTGTGTGTGTGTGTGTGTGTGTGTGTGTGTGTGTGTGCATACGTTTGCACACACTTTTATCTACTGTGTGATCGATCCATGTCCCTCATTACCCCAGGCTTGTAGGCTGAGGGGATTGTGTGAAAGTCTTGCCTAGCTGAGCTGCTGAGTGTGGAACAGTGTGGGACTGTCAGAGACTCATGCAGGAAACCTGCTCTAATTAGACCACCACACACACACACGCACACACACACACACACACACACACACACACACACACACTCATATCTCATCCTGTGTGTTATTGCACAGGTATAGAGGTTAACCTGAGGAGGTCACACTGGTGGGTGGACTGTTTGTGCCATATATTTGAGGATCCTTTGATGTTTGAGATGACTTTTGCTGAAGCCAACAGGTTGCAACTTTGCAAGGTGTGTCAGGTTGCAACCTGGGTGACACCTCTGGCTATTCACCTCTGGCAGACCCGTTAAGACCGCGTTTGTGACTTTACTAAATTATTTCAAACGATGAAGAGCCTTTTTGACTTCATGTCTGTCTGTGCCAGATGTTCAGAGCTACTTAAGCAAGACTGAAAATCCCATTGTGATCAGTGGAGGATTTTAACCATTTTTGGTGGCTGATGTGGGTGTTTTTTAGATGTTTAAGAGCTATTAAACACTCCCTGTCAGGCTGTGTTGTATAATTAGTGCTGTTTAAGCACAGTTTGGATTCCCTTTGTGGCACTGTTAGCAGTACATCTAACACGTTTGGTGAAACACTTAGTCATTCTCACTTTCTTTTAAGTAGCCTGAAGTACCATATACTCAACCCATGAATTAATCAGTAAAATGTACTTTGCGTCCATGTTGAGACTAGATGCACTTAGGGCGATGGTTAGAGCCAGTAGCCGTAATGATTCATTCATAACCCCTGATGAAAGAATTGGTGGAGTTTGTTATAACTCGGGCAAAGTGAAGTGATTCCCCTGCGTGTGGGTTGCCACTGGTTTGGGTTCTGATGTCTCTTATGTAAACACTCGTGTGTTTCAGTCATTGCTCAGGGCAACCCCAAGCCCCATCTGTAGGGCAGCATTCACTCTCACCAGAAGTCCCTCCAGGACCTCCCCTAGCTCCTCTCTCCACACAGTTCTTTAGTGGCTCTCATCACGAAAGCCCTCGTCCTCCCTCGAAGTTGCACCCCCCCTGACCTTGCCGTCTTAGTCCGTCACTCCTCATTCCTTCTCCCTCTCTCTTTCTCTCCCTCTCTCTCTCTCTCTCTCTCTCTCTCTCTCTCTCTCTTTCTCTCTCTCCCTCTCTCTCTCTCTCTCTCTCTCTCTTTCTCGCTTTCTCGGCAGCAAGCCTATCATCTCTGAGTCACATTTGGCCACATGGGGGATCCCTGCCGAGGCACCTCTCAGTCTCTGTCTGTCTCAGTGAGGTGTGGAGAATGTGATCTGACTAATAAGAGTTCAAAAGCAATCTGCCTCCGCCCAATCCCCCCCCGTACAGCCTCTCTGCTCTTACTTTTTCGAGGAGATCGTTGCACGACTGCTGCCGACGCAGATTCGTTCGTGGGTGACAGACTTCTCACCCTCTCAGTTTGAGAGATAATTATGCCTTATGCAAAAATTTAACAAAGCTATGAGACAGTGTGTGTGTCTGTGTCTGTGTCTGTGTCTGTCTGTGTCTGTCTGTGTGTGCGTGTGTGTGTGTGTGTGTGTGTGCGTGTGTTTGTGTGTGTGTGTGTGTGTGTGTGTGTGTGTGTGTGTGTGTGTGTGTGTTTGTGTGTGTGTGTGATAACGATAGGGTTACTGTAAGCATGTTCATTTCTTCAGCGCTGTCTTGTGATAGTCCCCCGCAAGGCTCCGTGGCAGTGTGGGGAAATGTCATTATTTACATCAGTGACAGGAAGAGGAGGCAGACAGACAGAGTCTCGTGTGCACAGCCATAATGGACAGCGATGCTATTACACTTATTTGTCATTTACTGGGTAATGGCTTTGTGTCATTAGATGCTTGACTGTATGTGTGTGTGTGTGTGTGTGTGTGTGTGTGTGTGTGTGTGTGTGTGTGTGTGTGTGTGTGTGTGTGTGTGTGTGTGTGTGTGTGTGTCTTGTCTTTGGGGCTTCCGCTAATGATGGTGACTTCATGTCTGTGTTGAATATTAGTTCTTTTCATCAACACAGTGATGTGTTTTGATGGGTTGTGTGTGTGTGTGTGTGTGTGTGTGTGTGTGTGTGTGTGTGTGTGTGTGTGTGTGTGTGTGTGTGTGTGTGTGTGTGTGTTTGTGTAGAGAGAGAGAGAGAGATGACAGCGAATTATCTGGCTTGTGGCATGTCTTTAGAGATGACAGTGTGAGATTGCCAGATCACCATGCTGTGTATTTTGTACAAATAAGAGAGCAGCTGAATGGCTTAGACAGTCATTGATGGCATTGATGAAGAAGAATCATAGTTTTGATGAGAAAAACAACACATATCACTATGGAAAAGCCTTGAGTTTTTTTGTTTTTTTACTTTTTGAGTCCTATCCTCCATCCTTCTATCCCTCTATTCATCTCTACCTCCAACTTCTCTCTCTCTCTCTTTCTCTAATGTTGATGGCATATATTACATAGATGTCATTTGGCACAAGTCTATGCACACAATGCAATACACATATTTCATGCATTATGGGCAAGACAAGTAGACAGACAGTATGATTAAAAAATGCACACAAATACAAAAACAAATCTACATATCTCTGCCCACACACGCATACGCACACACACACACACACATGGACACAAGCACACACACACACACACACACACCACACTGTCTTTGCTTAGTTGTGATTAAAGTGTATGTGTGTGTGTGTGTGTGTGTGTGTGTGTGTGTGTGTGTGTGTTATCCCTGACGTGCGCTGTCAGCGATACCAGCTTTTGGTGAGTAGTCCTGGCTTATCACCGCGTGCCCTGAGACCACAGTGCCCTGTGCTAATAACACTGATTACTTCCCTATCTTTATCCAACGTATCATCTCCGCCACACACACACACACACACACACACACACACACACACACACACACACACACACATACATACACACACAGAGAGAACACAGAGGCCACCTACATGGAGGAGGATAATTAATCTGAAAATAGACAATTGAATTAAAAAATGAGCACCTTGGTGAAGGTGATGATGATTAATTCTAATTTGTGGGGATAATTTGGGCATAATTACTGCGCCCCACCCCTATGAATCACACACAGAAGACAGCAGCGTGGCCTGGTCTCTGACAGGGGGACTTGGAGACATGGCAGAAGCCCAACACACGGAGTAAGAGGAAGTGTTTGAACACTGTATGCATTTCCTAACCAATAATGTTAGAAAAATAGACATATTTTGATATTAAAAGTCTAAAATGTCTAAAGTGTAAAAATGGCATGTAGGTTGATCATGTGAGATGATCAGGAGAGGTGTCATTAGAAAGAGAAAGTGCAGAAAACTGAAGGTGGAGATTTGCCATCACCATAGTGACCGAGCATTCTGTGAGTAGGTTGCATTTGTAATGAGAAACAAGCTGAAAGAACAGTAGCCTAGTCTTAATAGTCTTGTACAGAGATGATTCAAAAGAAAAAGAGACAGAGAAAGAAATACTCAAAAAAAAAGGTGTTTCAAAGCATAAAGAATGATGATTAGGTTATGGAATTAAGTGGCGGTTGATTTGAAGAGAGCGAGTCAGACAGTGCAACAGTGAGAGATTGAGTGAGTGGGGGAGTGACACAATGAAAGCGTGAGAGAGTGAGAGATTGAGAGAGTGAGAGATTGAGAGTGAGATTTCGAGAGAATGAGAGAGTGAGTGGGTGTGGGAGTGAGAGAGTGGGGGAGTGAGTGGGTCCATGAGAGATTAGGTGAGTGAGAGATTGAGTGAGTGAGAGATCGAGAGAGTGGGGGGGTGAGAGAGTGGGGGGGTGAGAGAATGGGGGGGTGGGGGAGTGAGTGAGTGGGGGGGTGAGAGCGTGGGGGAGTGGATTGGAATGTGTGGGTGACGGGAACATGAGGTGTGGCTGGTCTCAGACAG
>NW_027468837.1:29375549-29403049 GCF_046254945.1 Alosa pseudoharengus
GTTCAGAACCAAGCCTTAGCCTCTCTTCCTCCACGAGCTATCCCAGAGTTTGATGGTGATCCACTTAAATATGCTGCCTTCATTAGAGCTTTCGAACAAGCTATTGAAAAGAAAACTACAGATAAACAAGAATGTCTTTATTACCTTGAGCAATACACCAGAGGGCAGCCAAGGGAACTTGTTCAAAGTTGCTATAACATGGTTTCTGGACAAGGCTATGAGAGAGCAAAGAACCTATTAAAAGAACATTTTGGAAACGAAATGAAAATTGCTGTAGCTTACATAGAGAAGGCTATGAAGTGGCCAATGATGAGGGTCGATGACATTAATGCTCTGCAGTCTTTCTCAATCTTTTTAAGGGACTGTTGCAATGTGATGGAAGACTTACAGCATATGGAGGAGATGAACGTGCCATCTAATCTTCGCCTCATTATGATGAAGTTGCCATATAAACTGAGGGAAAAATGGAGATCTGTTGCCTGCGAGCTACAGGAGCGCCGTGGTCACAGAGTTATGTTCCCAGACTTTGTGGCCTTCATTGAGCGTCAGGTAAAGATTCTGTCCGACCCCCTCTTTGGTGACCTACAGGGTACACCGCCAGATCCTTCCTTTAAACCCAAAGGCAGACATACTGGAAGAGGCCAAGCTACCGTTGCAGCCATCAATACTGCCTCAGGACCAACTACATCAGCAGCTTGGCACCAACAGCGCAGAGGGCCAGCTTCACAGAACAACGAAGAGTCATGCTGTGTGTGTAAGGGCCAACATGCAGTGGAGAAATGTTCACAGCTTGACGGGATGATTCACAGGGAGAAATTGGATGCTCTGAAAGTAGCCAGAGTGTGTTTCAGCTGTCTGAGCAGAGGTCATATTAGCAGGGAATGTGACAAGCCTTCGACATGTGATATATGTGAACGCAAACATCCAACTGTCTTACACATCGACTCTAAAGCTAAAGCACAGGAAGTGTCAGTCAACAATGCACTTGTATCATTGGAGACATGTGGCCATACTGGGGCCGGAAGTGATGAATATGTTCTCTCTATTGTGCCTGTACAGGTGAAGGCCAAGTCCGGGAGCACGGTTGTGAACACCTATGCCTTTCTAGACCCTGGGAGTTCAGCTTCTTTCTGTACCCAACATCTCATGAGGAAACTGAATCTTTCAGGAGTCAAGACTAACATTCTTCTTCGTACTCTTGGCCAAGAGAGGTCAGTAGACACATTCTTGCTTAGTGGTCTTGAGGTTTCTAACTTGAATGAAGAAAACTTCCTGGACTTACCTGAAGTCTATACTCAGAGGACCATGCCTGTGAGCAGAAATAACATTCTCACTCAACAGGACTTAGAGGGATGGAAATACCTCGAAGGCATTAAAGTTCCCAGTCTTGAAGCAGAGGTGGAATTACTGATAGGCACCAATGCGCCGAAGCTCATGGAACCATGGGAAATAATAAATAGCCAAGGCGAGGGACCATATGCTGTAAGGACTCTCCTGGGGTGGGTCGTGAATGGTCCGTTAAGAGGTGGTGAGCCACGCAAAGGCAAGTTTGGCCGTCCTGCTGTCACTGCCAATAGGATCTCAGTCGCCAAGCTACAGGACTTGTTGGTTGCCCAATACAATCAGGATTTTAATGAAAAATCAGATGATGTATGCCCTTCCAGAGAGGATCAAAGGTTCATGCAAATAATGGAGTCTTCAATTCAGCTTGATGAAGGACACTATTGCTTTGACTTGCCTTTTAAAGCTGAAGATGTCGTCCTGCCAAACAACCACAGCATCGTAGAGCAGCGTCTCCTAAGTCTCCACAAAAAGTTCAAGAGGAACAAAGATTATCATCAAGAATACACAGCTTTCCTCTCTGAAGTCATTGAAAAGGGTTATGCTGAGCTTGTACCACATCAGCAGTTGAGACGAGCTGACGGCAAGGTGTGGTACATTCCCCATCACGGGGTATACCACCCGAAAAAGAAAACCCTTAGAGTTGTTTTTGACTGTGCTGCTGTGTTTAAAGGAATTTCCTTGAATTCACAGCTGTTGCAGGGGCCTTACCTCACAAGCACCTTGCTTGGCGTACTTACCAGGTTTAGACTGGAACGTGTAGCACTGATGGCAGACATCCAAGCCATGTTCCATCAGGTGAGGGTGTCTCCAGAACATACAGACTTTTTACGCTTCTTGTGGTATCCTGATGGTGATACAAGTCAAGCTCCCATGCAATATAGGATGAGAGTTCACCTCTTTGGGGCTGTGTCTTCGCCCAGTTGTGCGAATTATGCACTGAGGAGAATTGTGCGAGACTACAAGGACAACTTTGAACCCAGTGTTCTGAACACAATACTCCAAAATTTCTACATGGATGATTGTCTAAAGTCTGTATCATCGGAGGCCAAAGCCATAAAAATGGTGCATGAATTGACTGAAGCCTGTGCAAAGGGAGGATTCCGCCTGTTGAAGTGGACAAGCAACAGCAGCGAGGTCTTGGCCAGTATTCCTGAGCTACAGCGTTCAAAGACCACCAGGGGGCTTAACCTGGATCAAAAGGAAAGTCCTGTCGAAACAGCTCTTGGTCTTCATTGGTGCATAGATGCAGACATTCTGACCTTTAGGATAGCCATAGAAGAGCGTCCACATACAAGACGTGGCATATTGTCTGTGGTGTCGTCTATCTATGACCCTTTGGGTTTTCTTGCACCATTTATCTTACCTGTTAAAAGGATGCTGCAGGAGATGTGCAGGTTGAACATCAGCTGGGATGCTGGCATACCTCGTGTCTTTTCAGAGCAGTGGTCCAAATGGCTGGCTAATCTCCATCACATCACTGAGCTTACAGTGGAACGGTGCATCAAGCCAAAAGACTTTGGAACACCTATTCACCTGCAGATGCATCACTTTTCCGATGCTAGTGAGTATGGCTACGGAACTGTATCATATCTGAGGATGGAGAATGAGAGAAACCATGTCAGTGTTGCTTTTATCTTGGGCAAGGCCAGGGTCGCTCCTTTAAAGCAAACAACAATTCCTCGTCTCGAGCTTACTGCCGCTGTCCTGGCTGTCCGGGTGGACAAGATGCTGAAGAGGGAGTTGCAGCTGGATCTACACCCATCAGTATTCTGGACAGATAGCACAACCGTTTTAAAATATATTGGAAATGAGACCAGGAGGTTTCATACATTTGTGGCTAATAGGGTGGCTGTAATCAGAACTGAAACAGATGTTGCACAGTGGAGACATATTGGCACAAGACTGAATCCAGCAGATGAGGCATCCAGAGGTCTAAGTGCTGAAGAATTCTTTGCATGCGAGAGGTGGCTGAAGGGACCACAATTTCTCTTGAGGGGGGAAGCGGAATGGCCCAGGGCAATTATGGAACAACCTTTGATTCTTGTGGATGACCCTGAGGTGAAGAAAGATCCGCTGGTGAATGCTTTTGTCTCCCATAGTCCACTGAATGCAACAAAGGTGTTTTTAAGTTACTTCTCAGATTTTAAGAAGCTGAGAACGTCTGTGGCATGGATGCTCAGACTTAGAGATGTACTTCTAACATTGTCCCAAAGGAGAAAGGTTCTTGAAGCCTCTGAAAGCATTGGCCATAACAATGGAGGCCGAAGAAACAATCACCTTCATGCCGAGATGCAACAGAAAGGGTTGGCACTTCGTGGACAGTCACTGACAACAGGTGACCTTGAGAGGGCAGAAGGTGCTGTTATCAGCTTTTTCCAGCAAGAGAGGTTTTCTGATGAGATTGCTATTTTAAAAGACGGAGGATCTGTCAAACGAAACAGCGACCTCTACAAGCTGGACCCAGTGTTAGAGGACGGATTGCTGCGGGTGGGAGGAAGGCTGAGTAGGGCTGCTATGCCTGAAGTGGAAAAGCATCCTGTCATTCTTTCCAAAGAGCAACATGTGTCCAAACTCCTCTTGAAGCATATCCATCAACAGCTGGGTCACGCAGGTAGAAATCACATGCTTTCTTCTCTCAGGAAGCGATACTGGATTACTCATGCCAATTCTGCCTGCAGGAAGGTCATCTCTGAGTGTGTAGTGTGTCGCCGCCTCCAAGGAAAGACGGGGGAACAGAAAATGGCCGACCTACCAGTAGAGAGGATTATGCCAGACTTACCTGCTTTCACAAATGTGGGCGTTGACTATTTTGGGCCAGTGGAGGTGAAGAAAGGCCGGGGCAGAGTGAAGCGCTACGGTGTCCTCTTTACCTGCATGGCAAGTAGGGCAGTTCATCTCGAAGTTGCTTATGCTTTAGACACTGACTCATGTATAAATGCAATTCGCCGTTTCATGTGTCGCAGAGGTCAGGTGACACACCTGACATCAGACAATGGCACCAACTTCATAGGAGCTGAGAGAGAGTTAAGGGAAGCCATTGCTGAGTTAAACCACCAGAAGATTCAGCATGCCTTACTGCAGAGTAGTCTAACATGGTCCTTTAACCCTCCAGCCGGCTCTCACCATGGGGGCGTTTGGGAACGGCTTATTCGTCTTGTGAAAAGGGTCCTCTCTTCAACGCTCAGACTCCAAACATTGGATGATGAGGGCTTTCATACTATTCTTTGTGAAGTCGAAGTCATTCTCAATAGTCGTCCAATCACAAAGGCCTCTGATGATGCAAATGACCTTGAAGCACTTACACCCAATCACATCCTGCTCTTAAAGTCAAAGCCACACTTCTCTCCTGGATTCTTTTGTAAGGATGACCTGTACATGAAGAGAAGATGGAGGCAGGTGCAGTTCTTATCTGACCTCTTTTGGAAGCGCTGGGTGAGGGAATACTTACCGCTACTCCAGGAGAGACAGAAGTGGATGAGACCAAAAAGAAGCTTTTCCATTGGAGACATTGTGGTTGTAATGGATCCTGTTGCTCCACGAGGGTCCTGGCTGATGGGAAGAATTACTCAGACGTATCCCGACAAAAAAGGTTTTGTCCGCTCAGTTCAGCTGAAGACAAAGACGGGTCAGCTGGACCGGCCTGTAACGAAGATCTGCTTATTGATGGAAGCTGAAGTGTCATAGATGAGGTCCCGACTAGTTGACTGGCCATAGATGACCTGACTAGATGACCTGCCCACCGATGTCCTAGGCTCAAGAAAAGAAGATTCACTTAGATTAGCTCTGCACAAATGGCTCCTTTAGTTTAAATTAGATAATTTGGGTAATTGTGGTTAAAGTAAATATTCACAATTATGGGGCCGGGGTGTAGGAGCCATTTATATCCACCTTTTAGTTAGGTTAATTTAGTTATTACTTATTTTAGCCACTTGGGGGAGTATTGCACTGGGTGTGGCACGTCACTGGAAATTAGGTATATTTACAGGTGTGGCAATCAATTAGGAAAAGGTGTGGATGGCGGGGAACACACGGTTCTTACCGTAGCCGTGAGCACCCACTCCACCGACAGCACGCCACAGCAATTTATTTTAGCACAACAGCACCTTTTTTAATCAGCACTGGGCAAAGTACCATTTTATGTAATACATTTTTGATACATTCATAATAAACGGGAACACCACCCAAAGAGAGCCAATGCCTGGACCTAGGATTCTTTCTGCTACGTGTTGAGAACACCATGCCATCCATGCCGAGGCTTATAGGATAGCCTCCACACTAACGTTATTCTATCCTTGCATTTCAACGATCGCATTACATTTTGAGGGACTAGTTTCTTAGCAGCGGCGGAATTATACTTGCTCCGGTTAGTAGTACTGCGCCGAAAAGTAAACAGTAAAGCGCACTCCAATGGGGATACCTAGTAGTAGCCTTGGTAATATCAGTCCGCCGCTGAGATGCAAAATGACTACTACCAACTTCAGGGACCAAAGTATAACTATTGCAACGCGATGCGAGGGTAGTTGTATTTCTCACACTATTCTATCAACACAGACATTTACATCGATTGTCTGGAATTTGCCTCGGGTGTACTTTGGAGTGGCAGGCTAGCATATACCGTTGACTTGCGCTAGCCTAGCACCTGCGAACTCTGCAATTAGAAGGACTGGATGAAATGTGTTGAAAACGGTCTCCACTGATAAATATCACACTTGCTTACTTGGAAATGAGATCTTATGTCCAAAATCCTGAACCACCCCTTTAAAAAGTTTTAAGCACCTTAAAATAAATGCTGCCATAATGATGCTTTCAAAATGAATGTCTAAATATTTTTTACTTATGAATAAACCATATACAAAGTCCATGTAAAGTAATGTGTAAAAATGTAATGTCCCAGGAATGACCGCCGCCCAGTCCAGCACATTTTTTCCACAAAAAAATAAGTTACGCTTATCAAATTGTGTTTATTTCCTACTTTGTTCCTTTTTTGTGTGTTTGTAATTGAGTGTGTGCAGAGTGTGTGGTTGTTTTTGTGTATATGTGTTTTGTGTGTGTACGTGTGTGTGTGTGTGTGTGTGTGTGTGTGTGTGTGCTTGTGTTTGTGTGTGTAGGTGTGTTTGTATGGGTGCATGTGTGTGTGTGTATGTGTGTTTATGTGTTTGTGTGCGTGTGCGTGTTTGTGCGTGTCGTGTGTGTGCATGTATGTGTGTGTGCATGTGTAGTGTGTGTGTGTTGATGTGTCTTTGTGTGTGTGTGTGTTTTTACGTGTGTGTGTCTTTATGTATGTGTACATAAATAAAGCAAATCAGGGAACCACCTACTCTTTGCGATAAGTGCTATGGGATCTTTAACAACCATGGTGAGTCAGGACCTCAATTTAACATTCATGCAAAGGAAAACATCTCCTGCAGTACAGTGTCCCAGTCACTGCAATAGGACATTGGGATTGATATTTGTTTAGTGGCTCAGTCAGGGTATCTGCTGGTTTGGCTGCTGGCTAAAAACAAAAGGTGAAAGGCATATATGATTCTAACTGTCTCACTGAATTGCATTATGCACACTCAATTCTCACAGGTATCTGCTAGACAACAAGTACCAAAACATGATTAGTTCATAGATTTCACATGTAAAATACATTTTATACAACCCCACCCCCATCTTGCCTGTTCATAATTCTAAGAAATTCTTGAATTGTGTGCATGTGTGCATGTACATGTTTGTGTGTGTGCCTGTGTGTGCATGTGCATGCATGCGTGCATACAGTATGTCTAGTGTATGTGTCATACGTATCAGGGCTCCAGAGTGCGACCAATTTGGTCGCATATGCGACCTAATTTTTCAAAAGTGCGACAAAAAAAATCGGAGGTCGCACAGGTGCAACCAGCTATTCAAGAGGAAAAAGTGTCCGCATTGAAACTCTACCTTTGGTTCAATAACAGACACATATTTGGCCAATTTCGTGGTTTAAACCTATCACAGATAGTGAAGGGCGGGACCTCCCCTCTGATTGGCTGTGGCCCAGTGCCTGTGTGTAAATTTGAAAATGCGTGTGCTGCAGATAGAGACAGAGGTCAGAGACCCGTCAGATAAACAGAGTGGATAGTTGCATTACAGTGTGGTCACATAGGTCGAGATAAATGTCCCCTCTCCCCACTGCCTTTCGGCGGCTGGCAGAAGCAAACCGATCAGACGAGCCCGAGATGATGATCAAGTTTATCGTTGCCTACGATAGGCCTAGTAAAACTTCCCTTCACCAAGATCAGTCGAAATAATTATTCACCAGAAAAATAGTTTGAACGTAAACCCGATGTACAGGAATGCCACTTGCGCCAAATCTATAGGAGTCATTGCAGATGAAAAGACATCTTAAAATTGTGAACAATGCATACAAGGCCTTCCCGAACGACAGATACAGATATCGCCGAAAAGGAGTGCGTCATTGACCGCAGTTACATGCAGGGAGTAACCCGGTTTTCAACAGCAATATTTGTTTTGCGCGCGAGTGTAAACTCATTCTGATGGCATCAGTCAATTTAATCCGGTATTTGGCGCAAACCGAATATCGCTGCTACATTTAAAGCCCAAATATTCCCTGCATGTATAACTGTGGTCATTGTGTACGGTGAATTGAATGGACACATTTAGATCGAGCATGGCAAGTCATTGCAATAGCCTATAATAATAGGCCTACCATTTCGTTACTGCATTAACCATAGTGATGTTCTTATTGAAAATTTAAAAATACTAAAATTAAAAAGTAAATTGCATTGTGGGGCTGTCAAATGATTATTGCAATCATCATTGCAAAATCACATAAAAATCCCTCTTTAAATTGTGCTCATATACATTTCTATGGAAGATGCTATGGCGAGCTGGTTTAGCCAAGGCCTAAAGATCATGAAGGATAGTATGTAAGACATTGAGCCATGAGATGTGCAGTTTGAAGCCCTTAAAAGACGTGCACTGTTAATTTACTCACTGTTATTTTTATTTAATTCATCTTGAGATGTTTTAAGTTTAAATTTCAGCTCAGTGAAGCACTTAAAGCACCACCAACACTTCATTAAGTTACTTTTCTTGTAGAATTGTAAATCATAAGTCATAGGACAACCTATATAGGACAGTAATTAAGGAAAAAAAGTGAACCTGCTGCGGTGTTAAATGCAATGTGGTTGAAAATTTGGGTGCACCTAACTTTTGTGCTGGTGCACCTAAGAAAAAAAGTTAGGCGCACCAGTGCAACCAGTGCAAAAAGTTAGTCTGGAGCCCTGCGTATGATTACTGTGAATGTATGTGCGCATAGGCGCCGATACCGTGGGTGCTCCGTCGCTCGAGCACCCACAGAAAATATTGAGCACCCACGTGTGCCAGCTTACAGTCCCGGATAAATTTACATTAATTTAAAATCAAACATCGCAGTTGATGTTAAATTCAGCATCTCGCATAATGTGATTGGCTATGTTGCTGTTAATCTCCTACTCCATATCCTAACCACCAATGAGAGCGTCTCTCGTATGAAAATTCCTGACACTTCCCACCTGAAGAATTAACGCAAGGCCTCTTCAGCCCCGAATGTTTAAAATGTATATAGCCCTGAATATCATTTTAAAAGTAGTCTGACAAAGCTTATTGTTTTGTGACACAGCTAAACACTGGTACCTCATAGAACATCTATAACATAGCCTATTAATGTGATGAGGTGGTCGCAACTCTCAAAAGTTAAGCAGATAGAAAGAACTCACACAAATCTAGCCTACAACGCGCAGACAGCTTCATGCGCAAGGGAGAGAGAGCGCACGCACAGGTGTTTTATGATTGTTGGTTTCTGATGGTATCTTGCTAATTCACTGAAGAAAGAGTCATGATTATGGATAGAAAGAACATTCTGAAAAGGAAAGTAGTAAGGCAATGAGGAGCAATGCTATAGTGGAATACTCATGTTGCTGTATCAGCAGATGAGAAGGACCTAAGAGTGCCACTGACGACGTGACTGCCTCATAGGCTCACAGGTTGGTGAAGGAGAACGCTACATCTAGCTGAGCCCAGTGACTATGCTTTTGTGAGAAGGCACACCATTCATAGGCCTAATAATATCCCTGGCACCTTTACAAAAAAATATGATACTATACATGCCTTTTACACCAGTGTAGGATATGGCAAAGTTTGAGAACCACTGCCTCCACTTACTGTCGGCTAATGCGCGCTTCTGGATGGATAGGCTATATCTCCCTTTTTTAAAGGCGTGATGTCAACACGAAATATAATTCTGTTTATAAAAACAAAGCAAAGTGTTTTTCCTTTTATTTTGGGTTAACGCAATTAACCTTCTGAGTTACGTAAACTGTTAAGGAGTCAAACGACGGATCATGCGTGATTTAGGCGTAGTGTAGGTGACAGAAAGTGCATAAAAATTGTGCCTTTGCTTAACAGCATTTAAGAAATGTCCTCAGGGGTGACGCCCATGGACTCCCGCAAACTGTATTGGCGTTTTGTGTGTCGGCCGCTGTTGATTTCCTAAAGTGTTGAAATGCATACATTACTTCTCAAAAACCATATGGCAACAATACACATGGGCGTTGGTATTGGGCATTTAATTGTTTGAGCACCCACCGACGGAAAAATAAATTGGAGCCTATGTATGTGCGTGTGTGAATATCTGTTTATGCACATGTATGCATATGGAATGGGTTAACATGACCCCTGGAGGCAAACATACGCAAAAAATTGGTCATCCTAGGCCCTACGATTCTCAAGATATTCACAGAAAACTCTGTTAGTGTATGGTCACTAAATGTACACATAAATTAATTTATTGTATGGCCCCCCATGAACGAAATGGCATGCATTCAGAGGGTGTCATAATAATCCTACACTTTCAATTTCGTGCAGTTTTGACCATGTCAGCCAGAGATATTGTGATTACAACACCTACTTTTTCGCTTTTTAATTTTTAACTAGGTGGTGATATACATGAATTGAGTGGTAATGGGATGGGTTGACATGGCCCCTTAAGACCAACATACAAAAAAAGGTGGTCCTCCTAGGCCCTATGGTTCTCGAGATATTCACAGAAAACTGTCCGGCCACCTACAGGCCAGTTGGTGTACAGTAAAATAAATGCATTTATTGTATGGCCCCCCATGAGCGGAATTCCACGAAACTTGGCGTGCATTCAGAGGGTGTCATAATGATCCTACACTTCCAATTTCGTGCAGTTTTGACCATGTTAGGTCACAGATACCTGCTATTACAACACCAAATTTTTACTTTTTCGTTTTTAACTAGGTGGCGCTATACATGAAATGAGTGGTTATGGAATGGGTTGACATGGCCCCTTAAGATCAACATACAAAAAAAAGGTGGTCCTCCTAAACCCTACGGTTCTCGAGATATTCACAGAAAACTGTGTCCGCCCTACCCTCCTTTCGGGGGGTCCAGTCCAGGAGGGGCGCTACAGATCAAAACCTCCCCGAGAGCCCGTCTCACCTCTGTGGGCCAATACCAGGTGGAGACAGAGACCTGCTCGGCAAGGCAATGGTGTCGGCGAACATCGCTCCTCGACCGCACTGCAGCTGGCTGGCTGATTAATGAGCTCACGTTCATTTGCTTTTAATTAGTGCGCTCTGTTCCTCGTGTTTATCTTAGCCATGCACCATGCTCTGACACATACAGATGTCGTTGGTGTGTGTGTGTGTGAGTGTGTGTGCGACTGTGTGTGTGCGTGTGTGGGTACATGTGTGTGTCCATAGCAGAGGACATATGCACACCCATCCATACCGTACTTGCATACTAATGAAACACATGTGGGCATTCCTAAGTGGTTCACACACACACACACACACACACGCACACACACTAGTGCACATGTTTGTGCATTTAAACAAGCAGCGATAGTTACATACAGGCAGAAATGATTGCAGTAGCTCTCCTGGGGCCAGCCTTTGCCAAGCGGCATCCCAATTAAAGAGCCCAGACTGACGGTGCTCCCTATCTTCCCTGAACACACTCTGTGGCTGACAGAGCTCTACGGCAGCGTTGCTGCGTGTGTCGTGTTCCTCTTCTGCATGATGGAGCCATGCATCTCAGTCTAGACAAGTTGAACCGCCTGCACTTTATTTTAAATGGCTCTCCATACTATGTAGTTGATGGACTTACATGTAACAGTACTTATCTGGGTGGGTGGCTGGCTTTAATGAATAATCTAGTACCGAGTGTCTTATATAAGACCATCTTGTTAGGAGGAACACGCAGGGGTTCGTAATAAGAACCAGTGTGTTTGTATGGTAGTAGCACTGCATTAGAATGGGTTGCCCATAAGCCTGGCATGCATTCATGGCTCCTTAAAAATGCCCTGCTTCTTCCTTAAGGCTTCTTTAAAGAGCCACCATTTCATCTTAAGGAGGTCATGGTCTATATGGATATTCCTCTGTGTTGTGTATTCCATATATTAATCTCCACTGGTTGTGTGAATATCCAAATGTATGAGTTCCCTCTGCTTTTACGGAGGGGGGAAGGGAGCGTTGCTACTCTGAGCGCTAGCACAGAATGATGATTGGTTCATGGAAGCAGCCAAACACACAAACAAACACACAAACACAAAACAACCGGCTGAATGAGTTCTCTTTGAGCAGGGATTACAAAGCAGGGCCGCCATGCATGATGTGTTTTCTAATGAAATGTATCAAAGGAGTGCAGTGAAATTGTATCTTAAAATGATCTTAATTCAGAAAACAAGTGCTCACACACACACACACACACAAACACACACATTCTCCCCTTTTCTCTCTTTCTTTCTCTCTCTCTCTCTCTCTCTTTCCCCATTCTCTCTCTCTCTCTCTCTCTCTCTCTCTCTTGGCCACTCTTGCTTGATTCCAGGGAGAGAATTGCTCATTTAATCCTAATGGAGTGCTTTGCAGGCCTTTCACTCTACTCTCTTCTTTTTCTGTTGCTCTCTCTCTTCTATCCATATCTCTTCTCTCTCTCCTCTCTTTTCACCCAGCTATTCTCTCCTTTTCTCTCTCTCCCTGTTTTGTCTCTGTATCTTTCTGCTCCCTTCTCTCCATATCTCTTCTCTCCCTCCTCCCCTCTCCCTTTCTCTCCTTTCTCTCTCCTCTCTCTCTCCTCTCCTCTCTTTATCTTTTCTCCTATCTCTTCTCTCACTATCCTCTATCTGTTGTCTCTTTCTCCTTCATTCCCCCCTCCTCTCCTCTCCCCTCCCCTCTCTCCTGTTTGATGCCATCTCTGTGCATATAACTGTTCCACAAACACCCTGCCATTAACAGGAACTCTAGATAAATGTCTGTCAACATTATGAGTCAAGCAGTGGCAAATCTATAGGAAATGGTGGTTTTGTGTGTGTGTGTGTGTGTGTGTGTGTGTGTGTGTGTGTGTGCGCGTGTGTGTGTGTGCACGCGCGCGCGTTAGTACAGGATTGTGTGTACACTCTTTTAAAGAATGGACCCGTTTTTTCTCCGAAGCGTAACAATTTATGTTTTTCGTGCAGATTTATAATTGTGGCAGGAACACGGCCTCACTGTCATTCAGATTAATGGCCGAATCTAACTTCAGTCTCCTGCCTGACAAATCTCTGCTAATGCAAGGCGACTGAGCGCCGGAGGAGTATAACTCATCTAAACGGACGCCCGGCGCAGAACGGCACGGGCCAGGCCCCCCTCCATTATTTATGCCGGGCTTGTAAAGACTCTGTCCAACATTCTCCAGGGAGTTACAGTCTTAAATGACCTCATTAATTTAGGTGGCCATCCCATGCAGAGAAGCTAATCTGGTATGAGGGCTTGGCTGATGGCTAGTAAGTGTGTGTGTGTGTGTGTGTGTGTGTCACTATACCAGTCCCTGTGAAGAGCAGTTTTTTCTTTCTTTTTTTGTTGATGTTTTGTAGCTGTTGTTATTTTCTCTGTTGACCCTCTGTTGTCAGGTGTGTGAGTGCACATGTGAGAGCAAACATTCCACCCAGAGCGTCACCAACAATGCTGTCCTGTGGGAAACATGTAACCTTGTGTTTGAGTTCCACCTGAGCTTCCACTGTTGTAGCCACGTGCTTCCTTTTATCCTCTCCTCTCAGGCATCAGAGAGTTTCTGTGTGTGTGTATGTGTGTGTGTGTGTGCGTGTGTGTGTGTGTGTGTGTGCGGTGCACGCTTGCCTAATAAGCCTTGCACCTATTTGTGAAGCTCATATATTACCTCTGAGTCCACCAACACATCAATATCACGTACCTTGTATCACTTTGGTTATTATCTCTGTGCATGTGTGTTTGTGTGTGTGTGTGTGTTTCTGTTTGGAGAGAGACAGTGGGTGTATTTTTTTGTCCCTCAGCAACAGAACTAATAAGGATGCAGCAGTAACATCCCATCTGTTTTAACATGAAGCCAGTGTAGAGCTCCCCCGCTACTGCCAACAAGTTTTTTTTGTCTTTGACGCAGCCCTGGTTCCTCCCAATGTCTGTGTATGAGGATGGAGAGCGCACCATTATTGTATGCTTGTGCATTCTTTCAAATCTTATCATTCATGAATGCTGCTCTGACAAGCAAGCCTGATTAGTTTGTTAAAAGCATGTGGTGTGTTGTGTGTGTGTGTGTGTGTGTGTGTGTGTGTGTATGTGTGTGTGTGTTGTGTGGTCTGTGTGTCTCTGGTCTGTTTGTGTGTTTGTGTGTGTGTGTGTGTGTGTGTGTGTGTGTGTGTGTGTGTTTTATGTATTCATTAGCCAGCTATACTCTGGAGATGATGATAATGCCATCTGCTCTGACAGTGGCAGCAGTAGTTTTATCTGCGTCCTGTGCAGCTTGTGTACCTCAGGCCTGACTCACCCCACCCCCCACCCCGCCCAACCTCCCCCCCGTTATCACTTCTCTCACTCTAATGACTCCTTCAGTGCTTCTCTGACCCGTGCAAATGACTCCCGTTTAATTTCTTTGACTCCTCTGAACGACTCTCTGCAGACCACTTCTCTGACTCCTTTTTCAATGAATTCGTAAATGACTCCCTCCACACTCCTTCAAGCAACTCTTCTGTGGTTCCCTGTGAGTGATTCTTTTTTTTCATTGAACTCGTAAATGACTCCCTCCACACTGACTCCTTCAAGCAACTCTTCTGTGGCTTCATGTGAGTGATTCTTTCCTCCTCACTTTTAGACACTTCTATAGACCCTTTCAACAATAAAAACAAAAACAATGCTTGAACGTTCTATTTGGGCCCCAATCTACTTCCTCTGCATTAAGATAACATATGGAATGTTAAAAAGGAAGTCTTGTGGGGCCAACTATGATGCTGATAATGGAACTCTCTTGAAAGGGTCCATAATCACCTCCCCTCCCCCTCCCCTCTGCACACCCCCCCCCCCACCACCATGCCAGATGTCCTGTCTCCCCACCCTGCCACTCCACTGACAGCCTCTCCCGCTATCACACCACTGCCACTGAGGCAGCGGGAGAGTCGACCGCAGGGAGATGGCGTTCGAGGCGACCCATGCCACGTGGCGTGACGTCATTAAGACCTCTGACGTTGTCCGTGCTTCCCCCCCGAGGTTGTCCCGTGCGGAGGGAAGTGTGACTCTGCGCCTGCCGCAGTCTCAGCTCATCCTCTATTCATGCTGCTGTTTGGTCATTCGTCAAATATTCATGCAGCTAAATATTGCATTGGTTGCTGCAGCGTATTAATACAATTATGTCTCAATAATTCAGTGGGATCGTTGTGTCTTTACCTGAGGACACCGTCTCTGGCTTGCATGCTAATATCTTACTGAAACGCCTTATGTCTTCTCTTTTTGTCATTTTGAAAGACGGCAATCTCCTTCCACAAATATGAAATCAGGCTTAACTGGCACAGACCAGACATTCTCCAACATCTCACTTTAGACTTTGGTATTCACATGGCCAGGCCTTATTATTATATGAAGTGCGTCAGGCCCTATGGGCTCGGGCCGTCACTGGTTGTTGCCCATGGTGATGCTCCCGTGACCAGACCTGGTCCAGATCAGGGCTGGGCTGCTGTGTGGATACGTCCCCCATTGAGACGCGGTGGGGCTCCCTGAGCGCTCAGCCTTCTGGACGACGGAATGAGATGGTGGTTTGGGAGAGAGGTCAGGCGGAACAGAGCAGACACACACACACACCAACCGACACACACACACATACACACACACACACACACCGCACACATACTCTCACACACTCCTCACTTCACTGGGCAGAGTGCTCAGGGATATCGGCAGATGATTAGTGTGTCTGCCAGTCAGCCGATACACACAAACACACACACACACACATACCGACTGCTTTTTAGCCACACAAAAGAACTGATTAGCAAGCATCAGTGTCCAGTACCCGTTACATGTAATAAAGACTTTATTAACACATTATAAACAGAGTTTGTGAATAAATACATGCATTGTAATAACATTGAAAACCACTGAAGTGATCCATTTCAGTAATGGAACCCAGTAGCAGTGCATCTGTCTGTGTGAGCTGTGAGATTTGTTGGCTTAAAGAGGCAGGATCGCGCTGGCACATAATGCCAAGTGAACAGCTGGTCTCTGGAGTATATATGCACAGAAGCTGGGCGACCATCGTTAAGTCATCTTAATTGAATAAGGATCCATCTGGTTATCTCCAAGTGAGGATGCCGATTGCCTCATGATTATCCTGTACACGGATGTTTTATCACTTACCTCCCGTCGCAGGTGTCAATCGATCACATCTCCCTCATCCCTATCACACTTCACACACACACACACACACACACACACACACGCACACACACACACACACACGGTCATGACTTGCCAATTACTGGCATGCAGATAAATGATTGGCTGCTTTAATCAGGCTGATAAATGATTGGGCGACTTAATCAAATGTTGGCGTAAGTGGTGGGCAGTGGAGTCCATTAGGCTGGTTTGTACTGGAGGAGATGCTCAGTAAATAGGCCATAAATATGCTGCTGCATCTCACAGACAGTCTGGCCAGGCTGTAGTACAATCTAAGTTGTAAATACAATCTCGCACACAAACACACATACAACGCCCTCACCCATACACACACACAAACACACACAGGATCTCCTTGCCAGGTTTCTGACTAGGAAGTCAGAAGAATAGTCAGAACAGTAGCCCAAGAGCCAGGGACCACTCGGAGAAAGCTCCAGAAAGACTTGGAGGCAACAACAATTGTTACAGAGAAAATCATAGGTGATGCACTCCACCGCCATGGCTTTTATGCCCCGCATGACTAATACTGAAAAAAAAAAACATGTCGAAGCTCACTGAAAGTTTGCTGCACAACATTTGGACAAGCCTATGAAATACTGATAGAATGTATTCTGGTCAGGCGAGTGCAAAATGTAACTTTTTGCATATCATATACACACCATATTTGGAGGAGAAATGGCACTGTGCATCACCCTAAAAATATCATACCAACGGTAAGGTTAGGAGGTGGAGGCATCATGGTGTGGGGCTGTTTTTCATCTCATGGTACTGGCAGACTTCATACAGTTGAAGGAATGATGAATGGAATCATTTTATTTTCCGGGAGAATCTTGCCAACCATCAGGATGATGAGGGTGAGACATGGCTAGACCTTTCAGCAGGACAATGATCCAAAGCGTTCAGCAAAAGGAACTCTCAATTGGTTTCAGAGAAAGGAAATCAAGGCCCTGACCTTGAATCCAATTGCACAGTTTTGTAAGTTAACTAAAGATCAGGATTCACAAGAGGGACCCCTGGAATCTTCAACGTTAAAAGACTTATCTATTTAAAAGAATGGTCCAAAATCACACCTGATTACTGCGACTGATTCGTTTTGTCCTACAGGAAATGCCTTAAAGCTGTCATTACAAATAAAGGCTTTTCCACAAAGTATTTGAGAAATTTCAGTAGGTGTGCTCATTACTTTTTTCCCTGTGTCATTCCACTTTATTACACATAACTCTACTTATGGGCATTAATGTTTGGAAATGTCATGCTAATAGCCTCATTTGAAGTATACTTACTGAAAAAAATGTTGACGTGTTCAATACTTATTTTCCCCGCTGTATATATACACACACACACTTGACCACCTGACAGCAGAATGGGCTTGTCTTGTAATGCTATACATCAGAGAGAGAGAGAGTGTGTGTATCCTAGAAGGCTGACTTGTGTTCTTCATGTCATCCCCATCACTGTATTCTCCCCTGACATTCTGATTCCCCATGCATACATCTCTTGGCAATGTGTGTGTGTGTGTGTGTGTGTGTGTGTGTGAAAGAGTGTGTGTTTGTGTGTGCACATGTGTCAATGGTGTTGGTATGTGTATTTTTGGCTCATTGATTAGGCGCTGGCTGCCTGGACTAATCCGGTGTGGAGTTTTGTGGAGGGCGGGCGGGCGGGCCGGCCGCGGCTCAGCTGCGCTGTGTTGACCAAGCAGGACTCCTGCGGCTGCGCTCGATAATCGATCGCCAGCGAAAATCCAAAAGAAAGAGCTCCTCTCTCCCCATCGCTCTGCCTCCAGCTGACTTTAAAGACACTGACAGAGAGACAGTGAGAGAGAGAGAGAGAGGGAGAGAGAGAGAGAGAGAAGAGACACCAACAGAGAGAACGGGAGCTGGGCACAGTGAGAGCTAGTTAAGAAAGAAAAACAGAAAGAAAGTGCCAAAGAGAGAGTAAGAATAGAATCAATAGAGACAGACAGAGATATAGAGAGAAGGAGAAAGAAAGAGATAAGGCAGATGGTATCTTTGTGTTTGTTCCCTTACCTTCAATGACTCACCACATCCAGTACCCAGTTTCATATGTATCTGGGTCTGTGTGTGTGTGTGTGTGTGTATGTGTGTGTGTGAGAGAGAGAGAGAGAGAGAAAACGAGAGAGAGAGAGGGGGGGGGCATTTGTTAGATATCCAAAAACCAAACCACTCCAATTTGAGCCCTGCAACTCACACATGCACTTGGGGAATCCCCTCTGTCATACCGCAGGTAAGCGTCATGGTGAAGAATCCCCTCAGGAATTATTACAAGTGGGCCTCGGTGAGTCCAACATCCACTATGTGTGCAGTGTGAGCATAGCTCTGCTCATAATCCAGCAGGGCTCAAGCCTACTGTAACTAACCTATTTATGTTTACTTGACTTATTTATTCTTGACGCATAGATGCACTTGTTTTGTCTTTGGCTCCTGTTGTATGTGGGCTCCCTTCTTATCAAACCTGTGACTTTGATGTTGTCGGCCCCTTTGCTCTTCCAGCTGAGTGATGGGATCACTGTAAACTGTGTTGATGGGAACGCTGTAGACTGTGTTGATGGGAACGCTGTAGAATGTGTTGATGGGAACGCTGTAGACTGTGTTGATGGGAACGCTGTAGACTGTGTTGATGGGAACGCTGTAGACTGTGTTGATGGGAACGCTGTAGACTGTGTTGATGGGAACGCTGTAGACTGTGTTGATGGGAACGCTGTAGACTGTGTTGATGGGAACGATGTAGACTGTGTTGATGGGAACGCTGTAGAATGTGTTGATGGGAACGCTGTAGAATGTGTTGATGGGAACGCTGTAAACTGTGTTGATGGGAACGCTGTAGACTGTGTTGATGGGAACGCTGTAGACTGTGTTGATGGGAACGCTGTAGACTGTGTTGATGGGAACGCTGTAGACTGTCCCTATTTTCACTCTCTTTTCGATTTAATCTACATCTCAACTCCAACCTCTCTGCAGCTGTGCCATTTCTATCTGTCCTGTTCTCTCCCCCTTTCTCTCTCCTGTTCTGTCTATATTGTTCTCTCCCCCTTTTCTCCCTCCTGTTCTGTCTATCTTGTTCTCTCTTCTCTTCTCCCTCCTGTTCTGTCTATCCTGTTCTCTACTCTCTTTTCCCTCCTGTTCTCTCCTCTCTGTTCTCTCCTCTCTTCTCTCCTGTTCTGTCTATCTTGTTCTCTCTTCTCTGATCCCTCCTGTTCTGTCTATCCTGCTCTCTCCTCTTTGCTCCCTCTTGTTCTGTCTGTGTTATCTATGTATGCATCCCTCTCTCATCTATCTCCCTCTCCCTGCCTCTCAGCTCAACTGCTGCTTGATTAAGCGCCATCCTCACCTCATGTTTGGGCCTTACACTGTGCAGTCAGCCTTTATGCCATCCTTCACTCTCTCTTTCTCTCTCTCTCTCTCTCTCTCTCTCCCCCCTCTCTTTCTCTCCTCCTTGTCACTCACTCTCATCCTTTTCTTTTTCCTCCACCTCATCCCTCTGTCTATCATTGGTTTCCTCCAGCTGTCCCTGTCCCCATATCCTCCCCTCACTGCTCTTCATTCAAATCAACAAATGCTTATTGACCACGCACACACGCACACATGCATACACAAATTACACACACGGTAAGTGCACACTTACACACACACACACACATCACATGCACATCATCGGAGTGCACTATACCCACACTCATTCACTCTCTGTCTCTCTCTCTCACACACACACACACACACACACTCACATTCTCTCTCTCGCTCTCTCTTTCTCTTTCTCTCTCTCACACACACACACACTCACATTCTCTCTCTCGCTCTCTCTTTTTCTCTCTCACTCACACACAAACACACACACACACACAGACATACACACAAAGTACTATACGGCATGAACACATATCTCCTGTAAAGGGCAGGCTTCCACCGCACACACTAGTGCATTATTGAGATTACATTTGCACTTAGCATAGAATATTAACGCACACTTAAAATAGACACAAGGGTCAATGCTGCATGAAATTCGTTTCAATCTGCAGCAGCTAATGAGTTAACCTTTAACAGCGTGTGCTTAGCATGACTGCACTAGCCGCTAAAGATCACGCACGCTAGTCGCAGCCAACTCAGGGAGGGAGCGAGAGGCAAAAACACAGAGAACAAGGGAGAGAGACAGAGAGAAAGAGAGAGAGAGAGAGAGATGTTTAAAACCCCTGCATTAACCATCATGTGACTCAAGGACTCCTTAAACACCACTGTGTAGCCCTACTGCAACTACTCCCATATCACGGCAAAGTACTTAAGTACACATATCAACACATAAGTCAACAAAAAAACTATTAGTATGACATTACAACAGACCTTTTTATATACAATATTTGCATGAAAAGAGTTGACATTATCAGAGAGAGAGAGAGAAACCCAAGTCCCATGGTCATTTCTCGTTTTCTGGAGATGTTTAGTCCACTCTGAAATATAAATAGCTCTTTGACAATGTTTAGCCCCTCAGCTGGAGTAATTACCAGAGCGTTAATGTTTTTTGTCTTTTAAGTTGAGTGAGGAAAGTGGACAGATAATCACAGGAATTATCTCTGCTCCAAAGCTGTCATTAGTCCGCCTCGGTGCCTCGCGTGTCATTAAAGGATGCATTAGAGTGGTAATTTTCATATAGAGTTAAACGTGCATCACTACAGCCCCTGTGTGTGTGTGTGTGTGTGTGTGTGTGTGTGTGTGTTTGTGTGTGTGTGCATGTGTGTGTCAGCCAACACACATGCCGTGAGAATGTAAGTGAGTCTTTGCTTACTCAACGTACACCAAAACATACACACACACACAATGGAGACAAATGAATGACTGCAGGATGTCCAGTCAGGAACCCCCTTTGGACAGGAAATGCAGTTGGGATTCTCGTGTAGATGACACACCATCTTACAATCTTATTTTCAAGTATACACAGGAGAGATCAACAACCAAGCGAGCAACAACCAAGCCTATTTACTGTCAAAAACAAAATCTCTGACAAAGCAACCTTTGTGGGCAAAAAACATCACCAGCAGAACTCTTGGTGAGCATTTCACTGGGTCAAAAACATCACCAGCAGAACTCTTGGAGAGCATTTCACTGGGGCCCAGACCCACACTCATGATGGGTTCTCTACCAACAAATACCGACAAATTCTTTGGTTATTCTTCTTCTTCTCAGTGACCTTTTATGATCCAATCAGCAACATGCCTCGCCAAACTGTAAGCCATTTATACGGGCACTCACAAATACCAACAAATTCTTCAATACCAACTACCAATCAATATCACAGATTCTTTAGTCATTCCTCTTTGTTGCTGTGGCCGTTTATGACCCGATCAGCAACATACCCAGCCGGCACACAAGCCTATGATGCGGACACCAACAACTACCACTCCAGAAACACAAGAGCTCAGATATCCCAGAGTCAATTCAGGTTACAGCATGACCCCAAGACTGTAGCTTAGCCAAAATATGTTGGGATTCAGACTGGGAACCATTAGACATCAGTAGAGTGAAGCAGAGCAACAGCAGAGTGAGATGTGTTACAGCAAATGTTTCCTTTATCAACAGAGTGTGTTGGATAATGTGCCGTAACCCAGACCTGCCCCACTTATATGTCCACCTGCATGGCGGTGTGTGTGTGTGCATATGTGTGTGTGTGTGTGTGTGTGTGTGTGTGTGTGTGTGTGTGTGTGTGTTTGGCCTTGTTTCACGCTTTCTGCTGATGGCACATGGCTGCACATTGACCGATGCCACTTACATCTTTGCCCTACATCACAGCTGAGTTCAGTGACTCTTATTACACTGCGAGGCAATGCCAGCCAGCAGCGATCACTGTATGTGGTTAAACTGTGCCTTCAGATGCTATTCAGAGCCCCTTACACATGCTTCTCACATCTCTCTTTGAGATAAATCTATAACATTCAACTTGCCATGGGGGTGTTGTGTATTGAACAGTGGCTAAAAAACAATGTATCATGGGTGATGCAATAGATGAAAACAAAGATAATTGGAGAATAGGTAGTGCCCAGGATATTCCAAATGTGTTCATGGTGCTTGTATTTCTCTGGGTCTGCATGCATATCACGTGTGCTGTATAAGTATGGCATGAATTATGCACTAATAAGAGTCATCAGCAGGGTGTGTGCACCCATGAGTGAACATGACCGATAAGATGACCACCTGTCCCATGACAATGTGTTTCCCCTGAGCATCCCCAGGACGGGCAGTCCATATGTAAAATGGTATGCAAACCAACCTCATTAAGGCCTCCTCATTCGTACTCGAAACAGAAGGCAACATGGCCTCCTTTTGGTGAAACTGGGTCGATTCCTTACCATATCCATTGTGGTGTCAGCATTAGAATATGGAGAAGAGGGTTCTCATTGGCTGTTTGGTCGATGCAGAGGCGAATAGAAAAGTGCTGACAGTCCATAAGCTGACACTGGAGTTGGGCCAAAGCCACTTCAAGTCTGACATATTCACAGTGGCCAAAACACACTAAGCGAAACCATGTTTCCATTTCCAGCTTTGTTGTGAATATAGATTTAAATATTGTATTGCTGGGTGTTTTGAATAGAAATTAGGGATGGAAATAATATAATCAGTCTATCAATGACTATAGTGAATTGTCTAAATTTTTTCGACAAAGGCTATTCCTTGCTTAGTGGGCCTGGGAGATGTGCACTATAGCACTCAACAGGGCCTGGTACTCTGCCATACGTCATTTCCCCTGAACCCCCAGACCAGCACTCTCTTCTCTCTCCTCTATTCTGCTCTCCATCTTCTTTTCCCCCTTCTTCTCTTCATCTCTCACCCCCTCTCCACTTATTTCTTTCTCTCCGTTCCTCTTGTTTCTCCCTTATCCCCATCTCTCTTTAGTGCCCCAGACAGATGGAGAGAGAGAGAGAGGAAAAGAAAGAAAGCTGTTTCATTCCAGAATTCAGCAGACCTGTCAGTTCACCTTTGTGGTGCTGCTCTCTTTCCTTCTCTCTCTCTCTCTCTCTCTCTCTCTATCTCAGAAGCTTTAGTGCTTACCCCACACATACAGCTCCACATACAGAAACTGCTGTGGAGAGCTGAGGACTTCATTGAGACTTGGAGAGACAGGAGAGAGAGACTATCATTCCTCCTGGAGAGAAACAGATACATGAACACATCAAGCTTCAGAACACATGCAATCCTGTCATGGTTTGAGAGAAATCTCAACATGACTTTCAACAAATAAAACTATTGCGATTGTATTTTCTCTTCATTACATTAGCTTCATGTATTTCATGGAATGTTATTTTAGACTATTATCATATCATTATTATATGTGTATATATTTTTTCTGAAATACTATTTCTATTACTACTTATTACTGACACATATTAACGAGTTGGCAGTATTGCATCTTCGGTCATGCCAGTAAATCGGATTGAGTTGAGAGGGACACCAGAAGAGAGAGATGGAGAGAGATATGGAGAAGAAGGGAAACAGAGGACAGAGGGGAAATAAGGAAGGAGAGAGAGAGAGACAGATGGAGAGAGATATGGAGAAGGAAAAGAAGACAGAGGGGAAATAAGGAGGATAAGAGATGAGGAGAACGGGAGAGAGATTGAAAGCGAGAGAAAGAGAGATACAGAGAAAGATAGAAGGGAGCTGGTTGGTTTAGCCATTTGACTGGTGCGGCATGATAATGTATTTGTGTGCCTGTGTGTGTATGTGAGAGAGAGAGAGAGAAAGAAGGAAAGAGAGAGAGAAGAGAGGAATACGGCTACTGTAGGGGGGATTAAATTATTTAAAAAACACCCAGGGCTCCCTTGATTTTATCTCTCTGATAAATCCTAGTCCAATCTCTATCAAGTGGAGATACCAGCAGTCAGAGAACACACAGTCCAGGCTTTGATTCACAGGGTTCCCTGCTGCTAGTCGAAGGCCAGGGCTCCGGAACCTCAAGCCTTTCCTCATTCAGTTCAATGTTAAATGTTCTTGTTGATCCGCAGGGTTCCCAGTTACTATTCTAAGGCCGAGGCTGTGGAACCTCTGTTCTAAGACCTGGAGCCTCTTCTCAATCAGAACCCTGTTGGATGTTCCTGATGTCAGATGGTTCAGGGAAATAAAAAGGAACATGCACTAAGAGGAAGTACTGTGAAGCATCCCAGGTGAAATGCAAAACTATCCCATAATGTAACACTCCATGCTTGTGTTCAGTGTCATGTGACACTGCATGTTAAGGGAATATGAGGGAAAAATAAAGACATAAATAAGGAGAGAGAGACAGAGAGAGAGATAGAGAGGCTGTGTGTGTGTGTGTGTGTGTGTGTGGTGTATGTGTGTGTGATTGTCAGTCGGATTGACGCTATGTTATTTAAGGCCAAACATAGAGGCCCTTTGTGCAGCTGTGTGCTCTCCCAGCAGTGACCGGCATGTCAGAAGGAGATGTGTTAATCTCAGAGGCACTACAATGGGCAGTCATTAGGGTGCCCCCAGGACACAGCAGAGGACCCGTCCTGCCCTCTGGGGTCAACACAATGACACCAATTAGCCTAGCAGTCGATATGGCCCTTCGGGATTAGACGACAGTAGGTAAACAATTGGTCAGTCTTGGTGAACACTTGGCTGCGCAGGATGGGAAGGCAGCATGGGTAATGAAGCCACTTGTCCTGTTGCAAAGCTGTTAATAAGGCCTGAATTTAAATATTTTGTGACTGTAGGCTTATTTTTTTACTAACTTAATGGTGTATGCATGTAATAAGCAGAGTGAGTGGAAAATAGAGAAAAGCAGTAGCAATTTTTGATTTACAACACCATGTCTTTTTAAGCCTGCTTAACTGTGTGTTTTGCATGTGTGTGTGTGTGTGTGTGTGTGTGTGTGTGTGTGTGTGTGTGTGCGTGCAGATCTATCAATGCTGTGTGAGGACACAGCAGTCTAGACTCACTCTGCCACAACCATAGTGTGCTATGTCATACTGTAGGTTATACAGTACATATGGCCCTCAGAGTTTCCCCTTGGGGATCAATAAAGTATCTATCTATCTATCTATCTCTCTATCTATCTATCTATCTATCTCTCTATCTATCTATCTATCTTTCTATCTACTGTATCTATCTATCTATCTATCTCTCTATCTACTGTATCTATTTAGACCAATCCATGTCCTTTTCCATGTCATTTTTTTCGTCAGTGAAGGGTCATTTCATATGAAAACTGGACATAACATGTCTGATTTGCAGAGAGCAACTGTGCCAATAAGAAGTAGTCCTTTTCCAGCACCTGAAGACCGACAGGCAAGTATAGAGATAGAAGTAGATAGACAAGTCTATCTGTGTAGAGCAGCCCAAACGAGAGGCAAGTATAGAGATAGAAGTGGATAGACAAGTCTATCTGTGTAGAGCAGCCCAAACGAGAGGCAAGTATAGGGATCCAGCGGGCTCGTTAGCACAGTCTTTCCTCAGGCCTCAGATATTCATCTCAGGACTGTGCAGTCACAGATGGATCATGTTTATGGAGGGGCGTGGTGCACAGGCATTCCCAGGTGTGTTTGTTGTTTACAGTTTATGCAAATAAATAAACAAATAAACTCAGAGAGAAACAAAAAGCCTCCCTCTGTGCTGGGAAGTCACGATGCAGACAGAACAGCTCGGATTGTTTACTCTTTACACAACCCCCCTCCTTTTTGGGATGTAGTCTAGTCTCTCTTGTTCCTTTCCTGTCTTCTGTGTACATTGATTTCCTTACTTTCTATCTTTTCTTTCAGTCTTCTCTGTACTTTGTTTTCTTCGTTCTCCTTTCATTCTCCTTTTCTGTTTCACTCTTTACATGTCGGCCCCTTTTCACACTCACAATATGTAAACAAGCATATACGCATGCTATTCATATAGACATGCAGCACATATGCACACACACACACACACACACAAACACTCACTTATAGATGTATTCAAACCTCATTAGCACCCAGTAGCTATTCTCCAGAGGCCAGTGATTGAGTGGCCTTGTGAGGATGCCTCTTGGTGATTTGGAAGGCGTCCTCAGAAAGACTTGGTGATTTGGGAGGCAGACCGAGGGTCGGGTCAGCATAGACGTGGGGATGTGCTGAGATACTTGGCTGCCTTTCCTGGTGTTGTTTTTTATCCATGAAAAATTGCCAATGATGGAGATTCATGGGCTTGAAATATTTGTTTCAAAGTTTTTATTGTTTGGCCCTCTCTCTGTACTCCTGTTCCGAGGTGCTGCTGTTTCGCGGGTTCGAGTCCGGGTGTGTGCAGGGCTGGTTCCACACAACGGAGGTTCCACTCACACAGAGAGCTCCACACGCATATTCAGAGACGAGCGCGCACAGATACACAAATACACACACACATTCAAAGACAAACATGCAGACATACACAGATGCACACACACATTCGAAGACAAACATGCAGACATACACAAATACACACACACACATTCAGAGACAAACATGCAGACATACACAGATGCACACACACACATTCAAAGACAAACATGCAGACATACACAGATGCATACACACATTCAAAGACAAACATGCAGACATACTATGCACACATACAAATGAAAGAGACATACAGAACTAAACCAAGGACACACAAAGGCATGCACACATATACCTCCCACAGGCACACACACACACACACACACACACACACACACACACACACATCTAATGAGTATGTGACTCATGTGTTCGCCTGTGCCCAGGCATGCCCAACCTTGACATCCTCCAGCTGACAGGACTGTCGTCCCCCTCAAGCCACTGTCAAAAGAAACGAGGCCCTCTCACCTCTTTTTCTTTCTGCTTCACAATCCTTCTCTTTCATCTCCTCTCTCTGGCTCACCTCTCTCTATTTCTCTACCTCACTCACTCTGCCTTGCTTCTCTCTCTCTCTTTCTCTCTCTCTTGCTTCTTCTCATCTCATTTTGTAGTCTTTCTGCTCCCTCTGCTTCTTCCTTTCTGCCTCTTCTTTTCTCACCCCTCTCTTTCCCTATTTCTGTTTTTCTCTTTTGCTCCCTCCTTCTCTCTCTCTCTCTGTCTCTCTTTCTCTCTGCCTCTCTGCATCCCTCTCTCTCTGTCTCTACCTCCTGCATCTCCCTGTCTCTCTGTGCCTCTCTCTCTCATCTCCACAACCTGGAGCCACCCGACCCTGGTTTTCACCGTGTTGAGTGCAGCTCGTTATTGCCCAGACGTTTTGTCCTGCCGAAGGGCATGTCAGCCCGTACCTGAATGCTGTCATCCTTTCCGCCCACACCACACCTGGCCCAGTTCTGGCCCACAGTCACTTCCTGCCTGGGCATTCAGCTGCATGGAAACCCTGGTCAGCTGTCGGTAGCGGGGGCAGAATTATACCTAAGGGGAGGAACCAGTGCAGACAGACAAACCACTCATTGTCAGTATGGAGGGAGTTATTTCCT
>NW_027468837.1:29408049-29410549 GCF_046254945.1 Alosa pseudoharengus
TTGTGTGTTTGTGAATTTGCACAGACAGATTCAGTGAATTGGATGTAGTAGATATCTCTCTCATGTAGTAGAGACCTCTCTTACACACATCAACACCCTGCATGTCCTACATAAAACTGTCTCCTTCACACACACACACACACACACACACACACACACACACACACACACACACACACACACACACACACACACACACACACACATACACACACACAAACACACACACACAACCACACACACACACACACACACACACACACACACACACACACACACACACACACACACACACACACACACACACAGGAAAAAATAGAAATATGGTTTCTCATCGTTCATCAGCTTTGCTATTACTGCCTGTATTGGGGTCCCCCCTTTCACTCTCTTCCCTCTATCTCTCCCTCTTTCCCTCTTCCTCTCTTCCTCTCCATGTCACCCCCCCATTTCTCTCTCTCTCTCTCTCTCTCTATTTCTCTCTCTCTTTTTCTCCCGCTCTCGTACTGCATGGCTGTCGTGAGTTGAATAGTAATGTGTTCTCCTGCGTATGTCGTTTGAACGTGAGAGTATTACTGCACACTCTGCACACTTCAGTTAGAGAGAGAGAGAGAGGGAGAGAGTCATAGAGAGAGAGAGAGAGAGAGAGAGGGAGGGAGCAAGAGAATGAAGCACAAGGAATAAACAAGTGTGAGTTCCACGCGCCATGACCAGTGGGCGACGTTCTGGTTCTCTCTCGCTCAGCGTGCCGATATCCACCTGTGCTGTCACTAATCCATCACCACAGCCGACAGAGCCACTCCCCCTTTCAAACCTCCCACCTCTATCTCTCTCCCTCTCTCTCCCTCTCTCTCTCCCTCCCTCTCTGTTTCCCTCTGTCTCTCTATGTCTCTCTATTTACCTCTCTCTCTCTATCTCTCTCTTTCTCGCTCACTGTCTCTCTCCATCTATTGCTCTTAATGTCCATCTGTTTATCATTATGTCTGTCTTTAATTGGCCCTATTCTTCTCTATGTATTTCTTTTCCTCCCTCTGTCGCTGTCCTCCTCCCTCGTTCTCTCTTCCTCCTCGTGTTGTTGTCCTGTCATCCTGTGATGTGGCTCCACCGAGCGTGAATGCCCCTCTCCCCCCACGAGCTGCCATGCCTTCGCCACAGCAACCCAGTATGCTTGTTTGCACGGCAACTGCATCCACTAGCGTTTTGCTTGACGACAGAGGCGGAGGGAGAGGGAAGGAGAAAGATGGAAGGAGAGAGAGAGAGGGAGGGAGGGAGGGAGGGAGAGGGTAACAGACTGTGATGAGCATAGATAGCATCCAGATAACATCCATATATCAGCCAGAACAGGTTTAAGTTTTAAGATGCACAGTGATGTGTGTGTGTGTATGTGTGTGCGTGCGTGCGTGCGTGTGTGTGTGTGTGTATGTGCGTATGAGCATCCAGATTTAATGTGTGTGTGTGTTTGTTTCCGTGCTTAATTAATGTAATGTGTGTAACTGTGCATGCATTACTTTTTTCAGCCGTGTGTGTGTGTGTGTGTGTGTGTGGGTGTGTGTGTGTGTGTGTGTGCGCGTGTGTGTGTGTGTGTGTGTGCGTGTGTGTGTGTGTGTGCGTGTGTGTGTGTGTGTGTTTGTGTGTGTGTGTATGAACATCCAGATTTAAGGCAATAGTGCCATTCACAGCAAAGATGCAAGATAAAGCCACATAATGGCACACATGGTCATGTTGAGCAGAGTGTGTGTGTGTGTGTGTGTGTGTGTACATGCTCTGGTGTGTGTTACTTACCCTCTACTCCCATATTCAGATGGTTTAATTAAAGCAGGCAAGCCTGTCACACAGATCCAGTCAACAGTGTCTGTGAGGCAGAAGTGCAGTGGCAAGCTCTCCTCCACAAACACACACACACACAGACACACACACACACACAGACACACACACATACTGTACGCACACACAAACACACACAGACAGACATGCACACACACACACACAGGGCTTAGAGAAAAGGCCACTAATGAGAAACAACTGTGCCGCTGTCCATGGTGCTGAAGCCAGCCGTGGTTGAGTCTGAGTGTGTGTGTGTGTGTGTGTGTGTGTGTGTGTGTGTGTGCATACGTTTGCACACACTTTTATCTACTGTGTGATCCATGTCCCTCATTACCCCAGGCTTGTAGGCTGAGGGGATTGTGTGAAAGTCTTGCCTAGCTGAGCTGCTGAGTGTGGAACAGTGTGGGACTGTCAGAGACTCATGCAGGAAACCTGCTCTAATTAGACCACCACACACACACACACACACACACACACACACACACACACACACACACACACTCATATCTCATCCTGTGTGTTATTGCACAGGTATAGAGGTTAACCTGAGGAGGTCACACTGGTGGGTGGACTGTTTGTGCCATATATTTGAGGATCCTTTGATGTTTGAGATGACTTTTGCTGAAGCCAACAGGTTGCAACTTTGCAAGGTGTGTCAGGTTGCAACCTGGGTGACACC
>NW_027468837.1:29418049-29425549 GCF_046254945.1 Alosa pseudoharengus
CGTGGGGAAAGAAGATGTTAAAAAAGAGTCCACACTACTCTCAACTACTTTCACTTTAGAGCCTTTAGAATGTAGAATGCCTTCTGTGGAATTTAAAAAGAGTATTTTAAAAGCTCTCACACTTTCTGTAAAACCTTTCAAAAGTGTTAAGGTACAAATTAATAAATGGACATTCTCAAACCCTTATGCTAATACAGTGTGTGTGTGAGACTCTTTCTCTATCTCTCTCTATCTCTGTGTGTGTGTGTGTGTGTGTGTGTGTGTGTGTGTGTGTGTGTGTGTGTGTGTGCATGCATGTGTGCGTGTTTGTGTGTATGTTATCCTCATAATGTTACAAAATTATATATACAGACAGGTATATGCCTTTTTATCTGTTTACCCCCCAAACATACACACACACATAGAAAATAGCTGGTAGCTTCCCTTGCATGTACTGTGGGAAGTGAAAGTGTCTGTGAAATCCTTAAGATACTGATATACTGTTATCTCCGGCACAATGGCTTCTATCATTTTCATAACAGCAGGTGATTTTCTGTTCAGCGGTGCCCAGCTCCAGAGGTCTGAGTTCCACACTGGCGTCTCGCTACCTGCTATGTTGGTGTCTGTGCTTCAATTACCGTTTTTCCGCACTGTTGTTTGTATGGGCAGCCGCCATTGTGCGATGGAGAAAATGACCAGGCGATAAACTCAGTGATTATCTCGCAAACAGTCCGTGTGTTATCAGCGTTTTCTGTTTAGTACGTGTGTTATCAGCGTTTTCTGTTTAGTACGGACTGGGAAAACCGAGGTGAGCCGATGGCAGGTATCCTAGCGCATGCTCCCTCTCCCTCGCTCCTCATCAGCCTCCACCCCGGCAACACCAACGCCAAAACCAATGACAACACTAACACCAATGCCAACGCCAATGCCAACACCAACACTAACACCAACACCAATGCCAGCACCAGTGCCAATGCCAACACCAGTGCCAACACTAGCACCAATGCCAACACTAACATCAATGCCAACATTAACACTAACACCAACACCAATGCCAACACCAGTGCCAACACTAGCACCAATGCCAACAATGCCAACACCAGCATCAATGCCAACACTAACACCAACACCAACACCAACACCAACACCAACACCAACACCAATGCCAACACCAGCACCAATGCCAACACCAACACCAATGCCAACACCAGCACCAATGCCAACACCAATGCCAACACTAACATCAATGCCAACATTAACACTAACACCAACACCAGTGCCAACACTAGCACCAATGCCAACACCAACATCAATGCCAACACTAACACTAACACCAACACCAATGCCAACACCAGCACCAGTGCCAACACCAATGCCAACACCAACACTCTGACCCTTTCCTCCCTCCAGTCTGCCCATGCCGGGACTGCTTCCATCTCATCTCACAATCCACACACACCACACTAACACTAACACCAATGCCAACGCCAATGCCAACACCAACATTAACACCAACACCAATGCCAATACCAATGACAACACCATTGCCAACACTAACACTAACATTAACACCAATGCCAACACTAACACCAACACCAATGCCAACACTAACACCAAAACCAATACCAACACTAACACTAACACTAACATTAACACCAACACCAATGCCAATACCAACACCAGTGCCAACACCAACACTCTGAGCCTTTCAGTCTGCCCATGCCTGGACTGCTTCCATCCCATCTCACAATCCACACACACCACTACACACACACTATTACACCTACAAACCTAAACACCATTACACCTACCAAACTCACACTACAGTAAGTTAAATGTGGCTCAATAGGGACTGTCTATCTTTGCATTAGTGTATTTGTGTGTGTGTGTGTGTGTGTGTGTGTGTGTGTGTGTGTGTGTGTGTGTGTGTGTGTGTGTGTGTGTGTGTGTGTGTGTGGGAAAGAGAGAGGGAGAGAGAGAGAGAGAGACCACAGAGAGGGACAGAGAGAGTGTCTGTGGGGTTGAGCCCTTACAGTGTCTCAGTCTGTGTATGTTTGGCTTGTTGGCTGACTGACTTAAAGATTGACAGACAGACAGACAGACAGACAGACACACGGGCGGGCGGACGGCCATGCAGTTGGGCATTTACATGCAGAGGAGATGAGCTGTCTGTCAGAGCCTTGTCTCTTGGAACAGAAGACTCACCCAGGGAGACGGGCCAGCGCTGTAACAATCCCTGATTTATTTCCCAGGCGCTGTTTACGTCTCACAGCCAGGCCTGACAGACAGATGAGATAAGATGATATTTGATTAAATTTTCACATTTTTACACTAACACACACACACACACACACACACAGTGTCACACACAAATACACACACACACGAACTGTGAGACAGACACACGGCAACACACGCAGACACACACAAATGGACACACACAAACACAAACCGCGAGACAGAGACACACGCACACACACACACACACACACACACACACACACACACACACACACACACACACACACACACACACACACACACACACACACACATACACACACACATACACAAGCAGACTACAAATTGCTAGCTGCCAAAGTGGCTTTAGACATGCCCCAACCCACAGAAGGAGGCGCACATCGACATGTTGAAACCCTGTCCGGTCCCCGAGCGCTCGGATCAATTCCACTCTTTCGCCCCCGGCTCAGCGTCTCTCTCACCCCGGCGGCTCTCAATGGCCTCCGGTCAAAATCTATTTCCACCGCTGTGAGCGCTTACTTAGACCAGCACTCGATCGGAGCTGGAATTTATCTATGTACACACATAAGCCCACTGTGCAGAAGGGGGCTTAACGTTCTACTGCTGTGCAATAAGTTTTAGACCACTACTGACCACTTCATGCAATATGTTTTAGACCACTACTGACCACGTCATGCAATATGTTTTAGACCACTACCGACCACGTAATGCAGTAGGCTTTAGACCACTACTGACCACGTCATGCAGTAGGTTTAGACCACTACTGACCACGTCATGCCACTACTGACCACGTCATGCAGTAGGTTTAGACCACTACTGACCACTTCATGCAATACGTTTTAGACCACTACTGACCGCGTCATGCAGTAGGTTTCAGACTACTATTGACAACGTCATGCAGTAGGTTTTAGACCACAACTGACCGCATCATGCAGAAGGTTTAGACCACAACTGACCATGTCATGCAGTAGGTTTCAGACCACTATTGACGACGGTTTAGACCACTACATTTGAACTTGATTTTCAGCTGCGAACAGGTGAGATTACAGTTGTGCTGTGTGCGTGTGTGCGTGTGTGCGTGCGTGCGTGTGTGTGTGCATGTGTACCTGGATACCTGTGTGTACTGCTGTGTGTTCATTTCTTCCTGCTTTGCTTATTGAAAAGCAGTAGCGTAGCGTTGGAATAGTCAAGTGTTTGTGTGTGTGTAGGGGTGTCTGTGTCTGTGTTTGTGTTTATGTGTGGACACGTTTGTGTGTGTGTGTGTGTGTGTGTGTGTGTGTGTGTGTGTGTGTGTGTGTGTGTGTGTGTGTGTGTGAGTGTGAGTGTAATTGTGTGTAGGAGTCTACTGTATGTCTGTGTCTGTGTCTGTGTGTGTAGACATGTGTGTGTGTGTGTGTGTGTGTGTGTGTGTGTGTGTGTGTGTGTGTGTGTGCACCTGTATATAGCTGAAAGGAGATTTTTGATCTGCATATAAGCCACTTACAGTACACCTGCACATCAAAGTGAATTTGGAATACACTTCAATGTGTACACATGAATCCATTTAGGATTACGTTTGGAATATGTGTTTTTTTCTGACTTAAACCTGTTCTGGGGCAGGCTGTGAATACCTCACCATAGGAGTGCTAACTACCCTGGACAGAAGTAGGTTTGCAATAGCAGTGTGTGCACATTGCACAATATAACCCCCTCCAGAGGTAGGATTACAGTGCTACTGTTTTCTAACTTAAGTCCCACATATAAGTGGCTTTAGAATCCATCTGTGGGTTTGAAATATATATCTTGGAGAGAAGTGGGTTTGTTATATCTCCTCTGGGCTTATATACACCTGTAGCAATGTGGGTTAGCAATATATCTTCTGAGCTCCCTTAAACCTGTGCAGGATTTGGGTAATACCTTTATGTGTTCACTGCAGCCTTTGCAGGAGTGGGTTTGCTGCTGTAACACTACTTCCAGATGATTCAACAGTAGTCATCACTTCTACTCGCAGAACATCTTCAGTTTAATAGTTGCTTCGAGCTCTTTGCAAATGTCACGTCTTAAAACAGTTCATTTTATCAGACCAGCCAGTTAGGAGCACAGGAACAGCTGCTGGAGGAAAGGGCATTTGGCTGTTTAATCACACCAAACAAAGAAGAATTTAAATTTTGAGACGTTGAATTTTTTTTTGCCTTTTTTTGAGGGAAGAGCCAATTACAGGCATCTCCTGAGAGTCTATAGCACTGAAAGCTAGTAGGCGGTCACGGCTACAGAATATCCTATGGTTGGGGGACGCAGAAACACCTTTTGCAGGTATGTGAATAGCCTCCTGTCCCTGCGTTGTCTGTTTAAAGAGAGATGGACTGGGCGGCTGACAGGAGACTCATCTCAAAGACCGGCCATTTAGAGATGAAGTGCTCTCTTTCCAACTGTCCTTGTTGGCCATTTGCAGGTCTTAGAGGGCGAGTGGTCATGTCTGTCTGAAAGGATGGGGGAGTTTAGTGATTGTTGTCCAGGGTGCTTAGACAGCTCCAGACAGGCGGAGCGAGAGAGCCATTCTGTGGCCCCTGTTTTAATCCCCTCTTCTCTGGCTGGCCAGCTGATCCTCACGCCTGCTCAGCTCTGCGCTCTCAGCTCTCAGATCAGAGATTACACACACACACATACACACACACACAACACTCAGTAATCCCCACACATGCCTCAACACCTCACTACACACAAACACACACACACTTACACACAGACAGTCACACACACACTCATACACACATATGCAGTATACCTATACAGACGCATGTACACACACATCTTCACACAGACATTTCTATCCCTTGTGTCCACTCCACCCTTTCTCTCTTATGCGCTCTCTCCCTCTTTTGTCCCCTCTATCTCTCCCTTTCTCTTATTCCCCCTTTCTTTTGCCCTGCCCTCCCTTGTCATTACTCTTACTCTCCCTCTCTCCCTGGGCCCATTACGGCTGCCCTGCTCCCCTAAGGGTTTGATGAGACCCAGAGTGCAGCTCTCAGTGCTAAGAGAAGAATGGCTTACAGCCACGGCTCAGAGGAGAGGAGATGGGGGGCTAGGAGAGGAAGAGAGGAGAGGAGGTGGAGGGCTAGGAGAGGAAGAGAGGAGAGGAGGTGGAGGGCTAGGAGAGGAAGAGAGGAGAGAAGATGGAGGGCTAGGAGAGGAAGAGAGGAGAGGAGGTGGGGGGGCTAGGAGAGGAAGAGAGGAGAGGAGGTGGAGGGCTAGCAGAGGAAGAGAGGAGAGGAGATGGGGGGCTAGGAGAGGAAGAGAGGAGAGGAAGTGGAGGGCTATCAGAGGAAGAGAGGAGAGGAGATGGGGGTTAGGAGAGGAAGAGAGGAGAGGAGGGGAAAGGAGACTAGACTAGATTAAATGAGAGGAGAGGAGAAATTAGAGGAGCAGAGGATCTCTCACAGGTGGATGTCTTCGGTTACAGCAGTTATCAGAGTCGAACCACTGACCCAAACCATATTCTTACATCTGACCACAACTCTTGTTTTACGTAAGTACTAAGGCTACATTTACACCGTCACTGTTAAATGTGAATCAATTCTAATTTTTTGCTCATATATAGCACGACATTCATGGGCGTGTAAAAAGGAAAGAAGCGCATGGATTCCGATATGTTCTTATCGGATTCTGGCCTCATTCATATGTGGAAATTAATCCGATATGAATCGGATATGTGCCAATGGGACAGCAGTCTAAACAGGCAGATCGGATATTCCCTGTCATTTTCAACGTATGATCATTGAAAATGCCCAGAATCTTTTACGTTTTCGCATAACACTACATACAATGTTGCTTTCAGTTTCATGTGAACGCACTATTGGCAGAAGGGTGTAATTAAAATGAAAACAGAAATGGAAAAGCTGCATAAAAGGCGTAGGCTCTCCACTTTCTTTTTCGCCTTAAAATAAAACCTATAGCCTATTTTGCGGACTTCTCAAGATACTTTGGAGACGAAAGTAAACAAATAGCCACTGAAATACCCTAATGCAAGCTTCTTTCGTGCATTTGCATCTGTTTGTTTGCTTTCATTTCGGTGACCAAAATGCCTCTGGTGCACATGCGGATTGTCTCAAAGTGTTTAAAATTAGTGAACCATAGCTGATATGGGCCACTCTCTAGCATAATATGCAAACAGGCAGTCCAAAAGTCCGATTTGCCGCCGGATATAGGTGGCAAATCAGAACTGTGGATCAAGGCCTGTAAACGCAGCCTCTGTGTGCATTGTGTGCCGATACACTCTACCGCATCAGCTAGTTGCAATGTAAGGGCTAACGCTGGGTGAAGGCAGGACTGTGATGAAGGGCAATGGTGGGATAGGGTGGCTGTGCCTGGTCAGGGATTCAGACTGACTTCCCATGAACTCAGAAGGCTGTGAAGTTCTTAGGATGGAGGATTCAGCATCCCATCAGACTGCGAGCCATCAGGGTTTGGGTAATGACTTCAGCAGAGTCAGTTCAGATCAGTCAGATAGCGAGATATCTAGAAGGAAGGTTAGAGAGAGAGAGAGAGAGAGAGAGAGAGAGAGAGAGAGAGGAGAGAGAGAAAGAGAGAGAGAGAGAGAGAAACTGGACTGCAGTGTCTGTCAGGAGTTGGATAATGACTTGAGTCAAACTCAGAGATGGGGCTGCACAACTCCACCCATGGTGAGAGGATGGTGTGAAAAAGAAACACGGGAGAGAGAGAGAGAGAGTGAGGGAGGAGGAAAGGGCAAAGATGAAAAATGGGCAGAATAGAATAAGAGCGAGAGAGAGGAAAGGAGAGAGAGATGGGAGGCAGAGAAAAAGAGCAAGAGAATGGAAGATGAACAAGAAGAAGAGAGAGGAAGAGAGGCCACACAAAGTGTGAATTGATAAACACAGCAGGTGAGATGGAATGTGGACCCGCATCACTATGGCAACAGCTATAGCACCACAAGATAAAGTCTGTAGTCTCTGTCTTTCTCTTACTGTTCCTCTCTCTCTCTCTCTCTCTCTCTCTCACACACACACACACACACACACACACACACATACATACACATACTCTCTCTTTCACACACACACATACACACACACACACACACACACACACACACACACACACACACACACACACACACACACACACACACATACATACACCAGCAGAATAGACACCTCCACACAACACACACAATCCTCCCCCTCCTAACACATGCTGTTGTCTCCCTTTCTGATGGGTATCTGCAAACTGTGCGTTCTCACTGGAACAGTAGTGCGCTTCATT
>NW_027468837.1:29430549-29445549 GCF_046254945.1 Alosa pseudoharengus
CTCAGCACACAGTGAACACACAGTGAGGTTAAGCACACACTAGTTGCTTAGAGGTCACTCTATGGGAGTCCACCCCTCAGCTGGACAGTGCTGGTACTTCTCTGGTTTGCTCATCTGCAGGTGGTGCCAGAATTGTCCTGCTCTCTTTTGAATTCCGTGGGAAGACACATCCACAGTTGGCAGCAAACATGTGGATAAAATGCACATCAGCTATGTTGTGTTTTGGAAAATAGAAAAGCTTGAAAAATGGAACCACACCGACTCGAAGTGGACAATAATTACTCCTCCCCTGGCAGTGGAGTAAATGACCAATCAGCTGAATAACCAATCCTATCCAGGCCACGTGAAATATGCTTTCAGTGCCAAACACACACACACACACACACACACACACACACACACACATGCACACACACACCGACAGAAACACACAAACACACACTCACAAAGCCACTCACAGCCCACCCGCATTGGTAGGACCAGGCTTGGTTTTTCAAAGAGATGCTTTCAACACCACCTGGGTCTATGTGATTGATTTCACAGAAAGGTGTGTAAACACCAACAGTGCCCTCTGTATGTGTGAGCTTGTCAGTGTGTGTGTGTGTGTGTGTGTGTGAGTGTGAGAGGGGGGGGGGGGTGAAGGAGAAGAAAGGAGTGAGGAAAGAAAAGGAGTAAAAAAATGGACAAAAAGAGTGAATAAAGAGAATGGGGAATATGAAATGGGAGAATACCAATCAGTAAATGAAGGGGATAGAAAGAGAGAGAGAGAGAGAGAGAGAGAAAGAAAGAGACAGAATTCAGTAGCTCTGGATGCAATGGATAGAATATTAATGATTAAAGAATAGTAATGGTGGGTGAAGTGTGTGTGTGTGTGTGTGTGTGTGTGTGTGTGTTGGTCTCTTTAGAGAGATGAGCCATGGTGTGTGTGTGTGTGCCAGCTCCCTGCTACGCCAGCTAGCATCACTCGCCTAAGTAGGTCAGGCTCCATGGAGGCTCCGCTCCACACCAACTCCAGAGGAGAAGGATGTGTGTGTGTGTGTGTGTGTGTGTGTGTGTGTGTGTGTGTGTGTGTGTGGTGAAACCTGCATCTCTCTCTCTCTCTCTATCTCTCTCTCTCTCTTGTTGTTTTTTATTCCTTTCTTCATTTCTCTCTCTCCAGTATCTCATTTAACTCTTTTATCCTTCATTTCTGTGATCACTCTTTCCTCTTCTCCTCCTCTCCTCTCCTCTCTCTCTCTCTTCCTCACCCCTCTCTCTCTTCTCCTCTGCTTCTGTCTCTCCTCCTCCACACTCACCGTTTCTCTCCACCCATCTAGCAGGGAATTATGTGTGCACTGTGCTATTTATAATGCCACCGCTGCTCTCAGTGGTGTAGTACTGATGTGTGTGTGTGTGTGTGTGTGTGTGATGTTGCTATGTGTTGTGTCATGTTGTGTGTGTGTACCGTGTTATGTTATTTTTGTGTCAGGTTGCATTGTGTGTTGTGCAAAGCGTTGCGTTACGTTGTGTTGTGTTGTAGTCCATCTCCAGAGGGTGGGGGCTTGAAAGCTCCTCGGCTTTGTTTTCCTTCCTGCATTTTTAAAGATCAATCCACCAGCTTCACCGGAACAAACATGTTTTTTAACAAGCGGTATCAAGTGCACCATCCGCCGGTGCGCACACCGCACCGCACCACACTGCACCGCACTGCACCCCACGGCACTCGTACACTCCACGTGGACACGTGTTCAACCCCAGTCCTCCTCTCTCTCTCCCTCTCTCTCTCTCTCTCTCTCTCTCTCTCTCTCTCTCTTTCTCTCTCTCTGGCCCATTAGCGTCGACTGCGTTTTGATATTTTTCAATCGGGAGCTATTTTGGAGTTTGCGCCGGCCTCGGTTCCCTCGAGCTGATTTATTCATGATTACACAGTGCCTGTGGAGGTCTACTGGGGGTGCGCTGTCGTCCCCCCCCCCCGAACATCCTCAGTGTACGGCCTCTCCCTGCCTCGGCGTCGCGATGAGTTGACGGTAAACAGCTGAAGCCAGAGACTCCAATGCAGTGGAAGAAATGTCTGTAGGATCTGCAGAGCTTGAGAAGAACACAACGGCGCTCTATAAATAATGGAGCCGGATCAGCTGAGAGAGCTCTAATTTCACATGTGAAATTCCCCCTCGTTATTATTCGTGATGGGAGATTAACCTTCCATGTCGAAGGCATCAGAAGCCTCGGAATAACCAACATGCCCTCCGTTGCGTGGCTCGTGCATAATTCTTTGGCAGCAGGAGCAGTATTGCTGCTCGGGCTGCTGATTAAACGGCTATATTTTGCATAACAAATCCGAGCTCAAGCAGGCTCAGATGGAAAGTGTGAATCATGGATTGCACTTCGGCTCCAAACGAGCAGGAAAGTGCACACGTGTCCACTATGTACTCGCAGTCTTGTGAGAGAGGTTCAGGATTAGACCGCAGGTCAGCACATGAGGGCCAGTTCTACTCACAGAGTACTAGGACTAGACAATACAAGACCCAACAGCTTTCAAACTGCAGCTTCACTGCATTGTGAGTGTTGTAAACCCAAGGCATTGAAGCCAGCTTCATGTAGTGAAACACCATTCATCCATCTAGCCATCCCTAGATGAGTTTTTATTAGCCCATCACACACACTCTCACAAGTTAATCTTTTTATTATCTTATAATCCTGTTATTGACGTGTAATTACTGCTATTGAGTGTGACTGTAACACGTTATTAAGGATGAAGAGGCTCATGAGATTGCATTTATTTTATGAGTGAATGTCCTCTCCTCCGTCTGGTCATCTTTCCAAACTGGCCTGTGGTGGTCTGAGTCTAACTGAACGTGACGAGTGATTCTTATTTACACATCATGAACTGAGCAGCTGTCTTCTGCTTGTCAAAGGCCTCCGGCTCTTTCTCTCTTCTTCTCTTCTTCTCCCTCCATCATCCACTCCCTCTCTCTCTCTTTTCTTCTCTCTCACTCTTATGCTCTCCTTTTCATCCTTCCTCTTTCTTTCTTTCTTTCCTCTCCTTTTTCCCTTGCTCCATCATTCAGGTTTTGTCCTCCCTCTCTCGCTCCATTCCTCTCTTTCCTCTCTCTCTCTCTCTCTCTCTCTCTCTCTCTGTCTCTCTCTCTCTCTCTCTCTCTCTCTCTCTCTCTCTCTCTCTCTCTCTCTCTCTCTGTCTCCCTCCTCTGCACACCACCGCGGGGCTTTCTGCTCCAGACACGGCGCCTTTGCACTCAGCGCTCGGCATTCTGGGCCGTCACGCCAGCTGTGCCCAGTCCCCCCCCTTGAGGAGTGACTCAACATGACCACCCACTCTCTGTAGTAAGCAAGGTCTGACACACACACACACACACACACACACACACACACACAGGAGGCTACCTTCTCATCTTCTCCATCGTATGGTGTGTGTGTGTGTTTGTTTGTGTTTGTGTGTGCATGTGTGTGTGTGTGTGTGTGTGTGTGTGTGTGTGTGTGTGTGTGTGTGTGTGAGTGTGATACCTTGTATGAGTGCATGAGTACATCAGACAGTGTGTGAGTATGAGTGTGTCTGAGTGTATATACACAACAGTGAGTTAACGTTTGAGTGTACTGTAAGTCTGTACTGGTGTAGGTGTGCGGGTGTGTGTTAGTGTGAAAATAAGTATGAGTATACAGTAAGTGTATAATAAGTGTGTGTGAGTGTGAATATCAGTGTGTGTGAGTGTGTGTGAGTAGAACTATAAGCACATTCTTTTCTCCTCTAAATGGCATAACAGTGGAATCTGTCAGTGAAGGGCAAAGAGCAATTATCTTACTATGCTGATTGATGATCCTGCTACTGTTTAACTCAGCACACAGAATGTGCTACACACACACACACACACACACACACACACACACACACACACACACACACACACACACACACAGGTGTGAACAGACAATTCTTTCTGGATCATTGCATGTGTTTCTGTCAAGTGTTGTTTAAGAAAAGGGGGGCTGGTGGCGTTAACTTGTTGGAATTGCAGAGGTGGGCCATTTATCAGCATTCCCCTGCAAATGCAAACAGCAGCAGGCCTGCCCGCTCCCATCAATCTGCCCAGAGAGCACAGAGCGTGACGGAGGACGAGGAGCCCAGGGAGAGAGGGAGAGAGGGAGAGAGAGAGATAGAGGGAGAGAGAGAGTGAAAGGTGGGCACGGAGGACACCAGCAGGAGAAGGAGAGGAGGGAAGAAAGAAAGAGAGAGAGAGAGAGAGTCTGGGACTGAGGATGCCAGTTGGGGAAAGAAGGGGAAGAGAGAGACAGAGAGGGAGGACAAGAACAGGAGAGAAGAAGACAGGGAAGAGAGAGACAGAGATGGGCACAGAGGAAAGCAGGAGGAGGTGTGCAAGATAGAGTGGGGGGGAGGGCAAAAAATGGGAGACATGAAAATAGGGAGGAAAACAGGAGGGGAGATAAGCCCAAATTGTTAAGTGTAAAATGTAAATGAAGAGTGTGATTAGTTTGTGTTGATGAGCACTAGCACTAGTGTGTGTGTTGTTAGATTTGATTTCAGTAGTGTTGTGCTGTGCTAGACATGGAGATAGTTAGTTCATCAGAGATAGAGGGCTCCATTCTGAGCGTGTTGTGTTGTTCTGCACAAAGCTCAGTGTGTGGAGCACACGCGGGTTCAAGTGGTCCGTTGTGCCGGTCTGTTTGCGCGCGTAACCGTTGATTGATTTGTGTTGAGCGCTGTGTTGCGTAGCGTCTGAGTCTGTGCTCTGGAGAGCAGAGGACTGTTGTGGGTTGACTGTATCTCCAGCCCTGCTTTGGTTGGGGGGGGCTCAGGCACTTCACGGAGTCCATCTCCTAAGGCTTTTGAGCTCGGGCGAGACGGTCGCTCCTTTGAACCTCAGCGCAGCATCAGTGGCCAGTCCTTTTTTAATCTGTGTGTTTAATTAGCTTTTTAGTAGAGTCCTGTTCGGAAAGCCGGGGCTGAGCTTTGAAGACCCCGCAGAGCACCATCAAAGACACGCAGCAGCAGCAGCGGCAGCGGCGGCAGCAAGTAAAGACCAGAGGAGGAGGCAGCTCGCTCCATGGCAACTCTCTCCTCTCTCCTCTCTTCTACTCACTCCTTTCTTTTCTTTCCTCACGTCTCTCTTTATTCTTCTCTCTCTCTTTACTCTTTTCTCCTCTCTCTGCTCCCTCCTCTCTCGTTTCCTCTCTCCTCCCTGTCTTTTCTCCTCACTCTTCACTTCTCCTGTCTCGCTTGGTCTCCTCGCTTTCCTCCTGCCTTTTCCTCTCCTCTCTCATCTCTCCCTTTCCTCTCCTCTCTTCACCCATCCTCTCTCCCTCCTCTCCTCTCCTCTCCCCACACCTCCTCTCTCCCTTTCCTCTCCTCTCTTCACCCATCCTCTCTCCCTCCCCCCTCACACACCTGTTGATGGACACACCTCTCCTCTCTCTCTGCTCCTCTATCATTCCTCCTCACTCATTCATTTCTCTTGCCTCTCTCTGCTTTCTCTCTCTCCTCTCGCCTCCCTCTCTCTTCTCTTCCCTCCCCTCCCTCCTCCCTCCCCACACCTCCTCTCTCCCTCCTCTCCTCTCCTCTCCCCACAGCTCCTCTCTCCCTCCTCTCCTCTCCTCTCCCCACACCTCCTCTCTCCCTCCTCTCCTCTCCTCTCCCCACACCTCCTCTCTTCCTCCTCTCCTCTCCTCTCCCCACAGCTCCTCTCTCCCTCCTCTCCTCTCCCCACACCTCCTCTCTCCTCTCCCCACACCTCCTCTCTCCCTCCTCTCCTCTCCTCTCCCCACACCTCCTCTCCTCTCCTCTCCCCACACCTCCTCTCTCCCTCCTCTCCTCTCCTCTCCCCACAGCTCCTCTCTCCCTCCTCTCCTCTCCTCTCCCCACACCTCCTCTCTCCTCTCCTCTCCTCTCCCCACACCTCCTCTCTCCCTCCTCTCCTCTCCTCTCCACACACCTCCTCTCTTCCGCTCCACCCCACAGAGCTGTTGACGTGCTTTGCCTCGTCTCCGCTCCTGACCAATGTGCCACTCACAAAGCCGCTCCTGTTGGCCCTCGGAAGCTCTGTGCTGAAAATGGGCCATTGTGTTTGCCAGGAGAGCATTCAAACTCAGCACAGACAGCGCAGAAGCCTTAGCTACTGTTTCATTGCTGCCTTTTTCATAGCGGCTTTGTTGGGACACGCACACACACACACACGCACACACACACACACACACACACACACACACACACACACACACACACACACACACACACACACACACACACACACACACACACAAACACATAGACACACAGACACACACAAACACACAGACACAGACTCACACACTAACACACACACACACACACACACACACACACAGAGAGAGACACACACACACAGACAGACACACACAAAGGAAATTCAAGGAAATTCAACACTGCTAATTACAGGCATATTTTTTGTAAAGGGGACATTAAAAAAAGCCTTGTGTTTTCAATCAGCTGAGCAGCTCAGTGGCATGGAGAAGTGGGCTTTATGCGCCACTACAGAATTACATAATCACAACAGAAGACAATGCCAGGGTCTCTGCAGAAAAGGAACTTCCACAGAAACAGCGTTTAAACAGCCAGACATCTGGAGATGAGATATGAGAGTGAATGAGGAAGAGTCTGAGTGAAGCAAGCATTTCATCTGTGAGAAAAGTTTTGGTTCGGCCGCAGACTGTTGGCCCCAGATGTTCTGGTCAAGATAAGGTCCATATCTGAACCGTGAGGAGCTAAAAGCCGAGAGGGAGGACATTAAGTCCAGGCGATATCGGTGGTGTGATAGAGAACAGGCTGTGGGAGAGAGAGATAGAGAGAGAGAGGGAGAGATAGAGAGAGAGAGAGGGAGTCTAGCCAGGATCTGGGGTTGAGGAGACAACATTGTGGGGATGCGATGGCAAACACGCAAACAGCAGTTACAAACATGCACACAAACTCTCTCTCACACACATACACTTACAGTACAGTGCACACATATAGTCACAATTCTCTCTCACACACACACACACACACACACACACACACACACACACACACACACAGGCTGCAGAGACAATACGGTCTGTATTGTGGGCTCTTGGGTCTGGCTGTTTTCCTTTAGAGAGACAGAATGAGGCAGTTCCTCTGGACTGGTCATTTGGTCGGCATACCAAGTAGTCTGTGAAGAGAATAAACAAACATTGTGTGGTGTGTGTGTGTGTGTGTGTGTGTGTGTGTGTGTGTGTGTGTGTGTGTGTGTGTGTGTGTGTTATAAAAACACATACATCTTAAAAGTCAAACCAATCGATTCAGAGGATAGGCCCCTGTCTCATGTTTTAGTGTGTGTGTTTGTGTGAGTGTGGTTGTTTCCTGAGGTCAGTGTCAACCAGACCAGTCAAAACACACTTCCTCAGAGAAACAGTTTAGAGAGGCACACACCTTTTCTAAAACACTGGCTCTGGTGAAATACGTTTCGCCGTGCCATTCTGACAGTCCTGTGGGTGTGCTTCAGTAACTTGACTAACTTCAATATATGAAGAAAAATTATGCAGATACCAGCCAAACAGATTAGCCTTCAGCAATGCTTTCCACTGTGCAAGTCTACTCACAAGCATTACTCACTCCTAACTCATCGCAAGTCTACTCATCAAGCATTACTCACTCCTAACTCACAAGCATTGTTCACTCCTACCTCATCTAGCATTACTCACTCCTAACTCACAAGCATTACTCACTCCTAACTCATCTCATATATTCACCCCTACAGACTGACTCCCAACTCGTAATATTTACTCTGGCTTAGGACCCCTTATCATCTCTTCAATACACTGGGTGTGAACAGTAATGTGATAGACTTACAACGCACATTACATGCGTCAGACCCAGATGTACAGTACAGGCTGTTGTAGGAAATGAAGTCAGCAAATGTCTCTTTTATTAGGTGAGGGTACAACACATAGGCAAAAAATAAATATTAGTAATTGTAACGTTTTGAGAGGGCCCCAGTGATTGACAGGAGTCATGCTTCCTATATCTGATCCATTCGAGTTGTATTATCCTGTCCCATCACACGGACCACTCCTTCTGCATCTCATCCTTGTATTCTGACATCTAATTCTTAAACATATGTATTCATTTGGGGGCAGAGGGGGTATCAGTAGGCTCTTTGGCTACATTCCTGCTTGTCTGGTTATTATTTCAGGACCATGGCCAGCTCCCTCACCAAGTATTGTTTTTCCTCATTCGCACAAACTAGCCATTGATTTCAGAACCCTGGCCAGTTCCCTTTCCAAGTGTGCCTTTCCTCATTCACATAAACTATAGTGATTGATTTCAGGAGCCAAGCCAGTTCCCCTCACAAGTAAGCTTTTTCCAATGATCGTCTTTTCCTCATTCGCAAACAAACCAGTCATTGATCTCAGGACTGGGCCATGGCCAGTTTACTTTTCCTCCTCCACACAAACTAATCATTAAGATGGGTGCTGCCACCTCCATACGGATGGCAACAGTGAAGCCCTGCATATGTTCTAAAGGCATACAGCATATTGGGGATTTCCCTAGAGTTTGTTGTCTCATATGTGTAAATCCCTGCTGTTGGTCTATAATATATTAATAGATCCATTTTGCTCCTAGCAGTAATGTTTGTTGTAAGTACATTGCCCACTGTGTTGACTGAAGAAGGCAGTTGTGCTTCATATTATCAAAGTCCTTTTAGGCAAGTCCCTCCACTCGGCGGTCATTTGACAACGCTTTTTGGGCACTCGTCGGGCATCCATTTCGGCAGAAATGCGCGTGCGCCAGGCTTCACGACACCAATCTTGCTCCAGCGCGAGATCACAACACATGATTGGCACGATGTCTTCACAACACACCACATGATTGGCTCAATGTATTCACATCACACCACATGATTGGCTCAATGTATTCACATTTTGACATTTTGCCGAGGAAGGGGTGGGATATGCGTAGACAATGGCCATATTGGCGTGACAAACTAGCCCCATGCATTTCTATGGAGTACTTTTTGAGTGCTGTGTCTCCACATTAGAAAGTCTCTGATATTATTCATTGTAAGCAGTGTCCAATGGTACTACATTTGACATGAGTATCCCAAACAAACAAAACATTAAATAAACAAGTAAACATAACGCAGAAAAATGGCACCAGGCAGCAACAGCTTGAACACAGTGGCAACAGCTTCTCACCAGAAGTGTGAGAGTTTTTTAGCACCTTTTTTAACAGAGGAGGGGGGGGGGGGTGTAAATAGAGAGAATGTGTTTTTCTGAGACATCTTTGATGTGTAGCCACCTCAATAGCATTCAGTCAACTTCATCAGAATGTTCTGATGGAATTGGATCCTGTTTAGAAAAAGGAAATAATGGAAAAGTATCTGAAGTGTCAGATTGGAGAAGGTCATTTTTTCTCGGCAGCGGACTTCTCTCCAGTGTGGTGCAGTCCCTTCATTTCCAATTAGAGCTTTTCTTATTTAGGCTAAAATCCTACCCAAACGTAAAGCTTCCATCTCCCCAGTAAAATAAATGTGTGTTCTTTCATTTCTTTTCTAATTCAGTTGTGCGCGGACCAGTGAAGCAATACATTTATTTGTCTGCTTTTGTCTGACTTCGTCATCCCTCGTTCTTCTCTGTGAAAATAGCTCAGCAGGCCCTCATGACATAATCTGTAAATCAGTCTTTCAGAGAGAGAGCAGAGGAGTATAAGAAACAGAGAGAGAGAGAGAGAGAGAGAGAGAGAGAGAGAGCAGAGCACAAGAAAAACAAGCAAAGGTAGCGGGAGATCCAGAACGATGATAGATGCTCTCCCCCTGGGCGAAGGCATTCCGGAGTGCAGGGGATGGATTATCATGGAGTGTGTCCTGTCACTAAGACATACGACCAGCCCACACCACCTCACACTGCACAAACCACAGATACTTCTTTAACACACACACACACACTGCTCATACGCAGATAAACGCATATATACACTCAGACGGTAGACTCAGAGACACACAAACTCACTTACACATAGACACATAAATATACACACACACTCAGAGTCAGACAAGCCCACTTACTCTCACACACACTTTTTCTTTCTCTCTCTCGCTCTCTCTCTCACACACACACACACATACACACACACACACACACACACACATACACACCTCGCTGTAGACATCACCCAGACAGCCACCTGGGGGAAATGTACTCTGAGGATACTGGAGGACGACGCCATCGCCTCAGGCTCTTCGGCTGGGTCTCCGCTCACACTGCTGCCAGGCCTGTCGCACATCGGGGGGTGTTCAGTTTCACCAAACAGAGGCGAACGTTTGAGGCTGTGCCTTTTTATTTTTTAACTGTTATATTTGACCATTTTGATGGAAACACTCTAAATTGTTTGATTTAAACGGTAGCTCTTAGTCCAGTTTCTTTGCCCAGAACTACCTCCCAAGAGCATTGGTGTGTGTTTGGAAAATGCTTGCAGTGAACTCAAAGCAAATGAAAAACCGTTTGAGGACGTTAACAAACGTTTGCTTTTGTTCGAACATTTGCTGTTTTTACTGAGAGCACCTCCGGCTCACGTGAGGCCCAGATACGGCCCAGGTCCTGACAGAGACAATGTTCCAGAGGCAGCCGCAGCTTAGGTCCTCTCCAGAACTAAGGACAGAGGCACAGCACAGCTAGATGGAAGCAGAGAGTAGCAGAGCTTTGTGTGTGTGTGTGCGTGTGTGTGTGTGTGTGTGTGTGTGTGTGTGTGTGTGTGTGTGTGTGTGTGTGTGTGTGTGTGTGTGCATATTTAAGTGTATTTGTGTGGTGGTGATGGGGGAGGGGTACATATTAAATATTGAAAGCACCCCCCAAAAAACACACACACACACACAGCATGTCTCAGAGTATCCAGAGAATGTGTAAGGCACTGGAGAACTAGTGTCACACAGGGAGCAGGGAAGAGGAAGAGTTACATAACGCACTCCAGTTCCCGTTCTCTGATGTACACACACCCACACACACACACACACAGACACACACACACACACACACACACGCACACACACAGACAGACACACACACACACACACACCAGCACCTCTCTCTCACACACACACACAAACACGCACACAGACACACCAGCGCCCACTGTCCGATGGAGAACCATCTCTTTCTGCATCACTGCAGGAGCACAGCATCAAATCCTTATAAACAAAATGTTCTCATAACAAGCTCGCAATGACAGCTTCTATTAATACAGGCTATGTTACCAGACTGTACGATGTTTTGCTGAAAAGCACTCTATTCTATACTGAAAAGGATTCTTGATGGCTCAGTAGGGTTCTACATGAACACCAGAGCTCTCTCTCTCTCTCTCTCTCTCTCTCTCTCTCTCTCTCTCTCTCTATCACACACACACCACACACACACACACCATACACACACACACACACAAACAAACAAACAGCTTATACTGCCCTGACACATTTAAAATTAATATGGCACATCATTTTTTAACCTTATTTTCTATTAATCATCTTAATTATCTTTTTAATTACAACTATTTTATCTTGATCATTTGTTTTATCTGAAAACCTACACTTTGTCAATCAATGAGCTTTTGTTTAAGCCTTTGTTTCAATTTAAGCCTTTGAACTGAAATAGATTAAAGAATAAGACATTCACGTCTAGGGCCTAATTCACTTAACAAAGGATCTTTAGAAGTATTCAGTCCCTTTAGAAGTATGCAGTCCCTTTGTGATTGGTAGTGAGGGAACAATCAGAGAGGGAGAGAGAGAGAGAAGGAAGGGAGGATCAGAGAAAGAGAGAGGTGGGTTTAGGAGGTGAGCGAGAGAGAAAGAGGAATGGTGAGATGGAGTGAAGGAGAGGAAAAGGGAGAGCAGTAAATATATGGAGGGAGAGAGAGAGAGATGTTTTCATCTACCTGTTTATCATTGTCCCTGGCTGTTCTTTACAAAGTTATGTGTGTGTGTGTGTGTGTGTGTGTGTGTGTGTGTGTGTGTGTGTGTGTGTGTGTGTGTGTGTGTGTGTGTGTTTGTGTTTGTCTGTGCGTGTTTGTGTGTCACTGTCCTTGGCTGTTTATAACAGACTAAATGCATAATTCATCATCTGCATCAGAAAGAGAAGGCCCACACACAGCATAGATACAATAATATGCACACCTTCACACACACACACACACATCACACAGAAATACACACTTCTATTCCACTCTACGCGTTATATATATATATATATATATATATACAGTATATATTATTATTATTATTATTATTAGTATTATTATTAGTATTATTAGTATTATTATTATTATTATACGGCTCTTCAGAGTGCTGCAGAAAGTACCATTCACATAAATGGGCCTTCCCAATGTTCAGAGGTCTGCTAAATACATATAATGACCTCTGCAAAACATATAATGACCGCTGTCAATGGCAACGGGTTTTGTGCTTTGGATTGTGTGTTCACTGTGTGCTGAGTGTGTTTCACTAATTCACGGATTGGGATAAATGCAGAGACCAAATTTCCCTCACAGGATCAAAAGAGTATATATACTTACTTACTTCATGGAACTTCACTGAAAGTGAAAGTCAGCAAGTAATATGTTGCCATTCAATATCTGAAACTGTCAAGTTCTATTTGTGTGGCAAAGTATTTGTTTTCTCAGTGGAAGTCACGAAATGGTAACAAAATCTATTTAAAAGGCCCGTTGTGTGAAGTTTATTTTCCCGTTTTGGCAAGTAGCCGTATAATTAGAAGGATAATGTATTGTCCACCGGTCATTATCGGAAAATAAGTCCCGACAGGGTAAACAGGACCCCGACGTGAAGTGAAAACAATACATTACCCCTTACATATGCTTGAATCATCCCCAGAGGGAAATGACAGTGTCCCTGCAAACACAGCACATACACATGTAATCCATAAGGCACAGCCTGAGTAGGAAAAGAGGCATAATGCAGACTTGACCGTTACTGCCTGTTAATAAATAGAATAAAATGTGGCACAATTATAACACTGCTAGGTGAATGAAAAGGTAAACGCAGAACAGGAAGGAAAAACAGGATAGGATAGTAAATGGAGCTGCCATTGTGCCGATATCAATATGATGTGCAAGTACAGCGGTGAAAAGTGCATTGCAGCTCAAAAGTCTCAAAAAGTGTGTGAGCGTATGTGTGCAGCGCACGTTTTCAAACCTGTCATCATCATCATCATCACCAGAAGGCCTTTCTGGATGAAAATTTAGCAGTGAATGTTTCTTGCCCACATGAAAGCCCAAGTAACCCCACCCCCTGCCCCCCTTCGGCCATGATGACCCAGGCTGAGGGCTGCTGCCTGTTCCCAGTGTGGGGAGCTGAGCTCCTGGGCCTGCCTGCCTGCTTCCTGCTGAATGGGGGAGTTTGGGGGAGTTACAGAGAGTTCAAACGTTCCCTTTTAAGTGGTACGCTAGCGTGAGATGTGCCGTTTACACGTGGAGGCAATGGGAGGGAGAAAATGGGAGCTTTTAGAAGCCTAATGGAGTAGACGCCCCAGCAGCTTAACCCTCTCTCTCTCACACACACACACACACACACACACACACACACACACACACACAAACACACACAGGCTCACACAAATAAAGGCACTCTCACACACCAAATCCTGTTTGACCAGAGGCCATTTCTTGCACATTTACACACACACATACACACCTACACAAACACTGGCAATGTGAAGAGACTTGCTGAGACAAGTGTGATTGTCCATGGAGATACAGAGCAAAAAAAAATGGATATTTATTATGTATTCACATTTACTTTCCTAAAATGACTCAGTGTGTGTGTGTGTGTGTGTGTGTGTGTGTGTGACCCATTTCAGGCTAGCTGAGCAGGACACATTAAGCACCTGAGACTACCTGTCAGCACTTTAGCTGATGTGTTGCATTTACAGGTTTTGAGTATGCGTGTGCGCAGGGAAGGTGTGTGTGTGTGTGTGGAGTGGGTCTTCTGGATAGTGTGTGGACAGATTAGTGACATTTCTAAAGGCAGAAGTCTCCTGAGAGCGCTTTTCTGATTAATGTGCACTCTGATACCTTCTCCCTGTTCTTTCTCTCTCTCTTTCTCTCTAAATCACTTCTTACTCTTCTTCTTGCTCTCTCTATCTCTCTCACCCTCCTCTTGTTTTGTTTTTTCTCTCTTGCATCCTCCTCTGTCTTCTTACCTCTCCTCTCCCTTTTTCTCTCATCTGTGTTCCCTCTCTCATTCCTGTCCTCCCTCTCTCATCCATGTTCCCTCTCTCATTCCTGTCCTCCCTCTGGGCTGATTTCACACCTTCTCTTTCATGTTGCTTCTCTATGTCCTCCTCTTCTGGAATAGCCTTTACTCAACCCACCGCCCCCCACCACACACACACACACACACACTCACACACACACACACACACACACACTCATCCTCTCTCTCTTTCTCTCTGTCTCTTCTCTCTTTATCCCTCTATTCCACCCATGCCCTTTCACACTTTACCTTTGCTTTTCTTCCTCTCTTTCTTTCCATTTTTTTCTCTCTCTTTCTCTCTCTTTCTCTCTCTCACTGCTGTGCACCTGAAACCCCAAAGAGCTGTGAGAGAGTGAGAGGGAGTGAAAGAGATAAAGAGAGAGAGAGTGAGAGAGACAGAGAGAGTAAAACACAGAAAGCAAGAGAGTTGGAGAGAGTGAAAAAGAGGAAAAGAGAGAGAAAGTGAGAGAGACAGAGAGTGAGGGAGGGTGTTGTGGGCCCTGGTGAGATTGCCTGAGACTGGCAGCCGATGGAAAGGTCAGTCTGAGGCAGTGACTCTGCCGGTAATTTGTGAAGCTCTGAACACCTGCCACATCCTCAGAGTGATCACTCAAGACCCAGCCAGCCGATCACATATCCACCCTCAGATCAGACTCAACAAGTAGATTACTAATACTCTTCACACCTGCCACATCCTCAGAGTGATCACTCAAGACCCAGCCAGCCGATAACATATCCA
>NW_027468837.1:29448049-29453049 GCF_046254945.1 Alosa pseudoharengus
CATGCCAGGCACTTCTTTCTTTTTAATTTCTTGATTTTTGCTATTTGCTATTCACCTTATTCAGCCCCGGCCATTTTTTTAAAATTCCACGTTGTCTTTAAACTTCCGGTCGGCTAGCTACGTCTAGTTAGCTTCATTGGGATAACACGGCAGAAGAGGCTAGAGAGGCTAACTTACAGAACAGCCGCTCCAAAGTCAGTTTTTTCCTAACTTCAGATAGGAAAGCTGTATAACAGAAATGTCTTAAGTCACCAAAATCCTAAATAAACGTTCCTAACTTTAGGATGACCCATAATATATGATGCCAGTCATCTCGATAGAGCTCTGCTATCTCAATGTATCGCAATGGATGTACTGCTCAATCGGAAGTTCGGAGACAATGTGGGCAAAGCTAGCGCCCCCATGTTTGTGCGCGGAATAAGGTGAATAAATATTAATTATTATATTATTACATAATTTTTGTTTACCAGTTTTCTCTTTGGCGGTTATGTAGCCTTTTTGTCCAGCACTTTTCTTAGTTCAGTTCAGTTAGTGTAGTTACTGAGTGAAACGGAAGACTAACTTTTTCTTCATTTGGGAGTCAGGTACAGTAAGCTCCTCCAACAAGAAAGTAAGCGTGAGGTTTTCCTTTTTTTTGTTTTTTCTCTTAGTAACTGCCATGTTTTTGTTCATTTTGCCTTGATTTTGTATTAAATTGTTACATTTTCCTGCACTACCTAACATTGTGGTATCTTTATGGCATGCAGTCCTTTAATATTGAAGCATAGTCATTTGTTGAGCAAAGATATCCATGCAGTCCTTTAATATTGAAGCATAGTCATTTGTTGAGCAAAAATACTGGAGTCAATCATCAGAGTGCTCACATTCAGAATTGTCTAGAAGGAAAGGGGGTCTGAGCCCTCTGAAGAATGGAACGTACCTCTAGAACACTAGACATTGGAACACTTTACATCACTTCAGAACAAAGAAAAAGATTTGTAATTACTACTTTTTAATATGCACATTAGAGAGCACACATGAATATACTTTTTCTCACTGATGCTTTGCATACTTGCGCGGTTTCTTCAGTTTTATCCTTGATTTAAACTATAGTTGTGTTGCAATGGTCACACTTTCATATGAATGTGTAGTAACCATAATGAAACAGAAAAATGTTATATATGTCAAGTAAGATGGCACAAAGACAGCAATAATCATATCTATGGTTAAAAAATGTGTCAGCCAAATGTAATGTAATGTAATCTATGACAGTTCTCTGCAATATATCACTGTAACAGCTTACAGGTAAATGGCATTGGCTGTTTTAGCCTGTGGAATTCTGGGAATTGTCTTACCATTTACTTATTATGGCATGGGACAATGACTGTCACCATTGCTAAAGACAGGATATGCTATTTGCCATGACATCTTTATGTCAAGGCTGTGTCGTCTTAATCACAGAGGTCAAACGTAAAGGCATAGCGATTCCCCCTCTCTGAAACGTACAAAGTGAGAAGGGCAGAGCCTGTGGCAGCCAGTGGATGATGGGAACAAGGGATGAATAGAGAAATGAGGGGATAAGTGGAGAAATGAAGGGGCCCTTTGCTGCTCCACTGGAGGAATGTGAGAGAGGAGGAGAGAGGAGGAGAGAGGAGGAGGAGAGGAGAGCCCAATCAGGGCCTCTTATTTATTTATTGGATTCCCTCAAATAATCTGCCGTCAGACACAAGACGACAGCCTCCAGAGAGGAATGAAGGCTGACACATACTTAGTGTGTGTGTGTGTGTGTGTGTGTGTGTGTGTGCGTGCGTGCGTAAATTACAAAGTGCTCCCATCCATCATCGGCAGTCGACAGAGCATGTTAGCATGCAGGGAGCTCTTCCACCACTAACCCTCTCTCTCTCTCTCTCTCTCTTGCTATCTCTTTCTTCCCCCGTTTCTCTAGCTCCTATCTTCGTCTTCTCCTTTCTCCCTATCTCTCTTGTCATCTTTCACCTTCCTTTTCTCTCTCCCACTCCCACCCCCTCTCTCCCCTCCACTCTCCCCCCCTCTTTCTCCCTCCCTCCACTCTTTCTCTCTCTTTCTCTCCATCTCTCTCCCCTGTGTGTAGTGGAGCAGAGGGCCGTGTCAAAGGCGTAGCCTCAGTATGTGATGGGTATTAAAATTCATCCCCTGCCCCGCCGTCTGTCCACATCAGACGTGGCCTGCCTGGGAGAGCACCTCGCCCGCCGCTGCTCTCGCAAAGCCCGCCGCGCCGCTCCGCTCCGACACCAAATCACTTCCTTTGTAGAAACAGTTACTCTGATGAAAGAGCACTTTGCCTCAATCGCTCCGCACACCGCACACCTCACGCAGGGTGCCAGAACATGTATTTCCATTTTAATGTTGCCCTGGGAGGATTGCACATTTATGCATACCGTATTTGTGTGTGTGTGTGTGTGTGTGTGTGTGTGTGTGTGTGTGTGTGTGTGTGTGATGATTATGTTATGTGTGGACATAAATGTGTGTGTTTGTATTGACTTGTGAATATTATGTCTCCATTAGATTTGAAGAGTGAGTGCTCTATGCAAAATTATCTGTCTCTTTGCCTCTCATCCGCACTTATTGACTACTCTCTCTCTCTCTCTCTCTTTCGCACACACACACACACACACACACACACACACACACACACACACACACACACATACACACAAAAATACAGTCACTGTTCCTGTTTAGAGGACAGTCAACTTTAGTGGATCAAGGCCATATAAGGAATATAAGCAATATTATTAGAACCGAATCAGGACCACATGTATTCCAGATGGTGCCTAATGGTGAAACGATATACTGTAAACCAAGCTCTCAGTTATGTCTGTGAATGATGGTGGGACATGAGACTACAGGCTTAAAAGGGTTTAGTTGATGGAGGGTGTTTAGTTGATGGTGTTTAGTTGATGGAGGGTGTTTGCATACAGTATGCCTACTGACTGGACGGATCTGACCAGCCGCTGTGTTTTCCTTTCGCAAGCCAGACGGCGGGACAGGCTTTAAGACTTTAAATAAACATTTCAGTGCTTTGACGAAGTGCCATCTTCAGGGTCTCCTTTTATATGTGTGCTTTTATATCGGCTATATCTGTCTTTGTTATTTCAACTACAATATGGGTTGTCGGGTCGCTTAAGATTTGCATTGTATCAAAGGGAGTCTTTCTATCTAGCTGTCCAACAAAGTGAATTTGTCTTTGTTGTGATGAGAGGAGACTACTGCAGCAAATGATGTGCAATACATCATGATTTTGTTCTCCTTCTTTGCCTGTGAAGCACTTTGGGTTAACTCCTGTTGTTTTTAAATGTGCTACACAAATAAAGTGACTTGACTCGACTTGACTTGACTTCAAAGACCTTTAGGTGAGTTGAGCCGAATTCACCCAAAACAACTGTTCTAGGAAAGGATTGTTCCAGGGCTGTTCTAGGAAAGCTGTTCCAGGCAAGCACTTGTCCACCTGATTACCCTAGAGCATTCAAACATACTATGACACAGTGTACACATGTCACAATGAGATTCATTTTACTTTTTTTTATTTAAGTGTCCACAACAAGCACACCCATAGGCTACATGTCCCAAATTAATCATTGAGAAATAATAGACAAGAAACAGTAGTTATTCTTGGAAGCAGCACAATATTTTAGATCATACTCACTGTCCTCTCTCCTCTCTTTCCTCCCTCCTCCTTTCCTCTTCTCACCTCTCCTCTCCTCAACACTCCTCTCCTTTCCTCTCCTCTCCACTCCTCTCATCTTCTCTTCTCTCCTCTCTCCACTCCTCTCATCCTCTCTTCACACCTCTCCTCCTCTTTTCTCCTCTCCTCTTCTCCTCTCCTCTCTCCTCTTAAGTATAAGTTTATATACTCTTTTGATCCCGTGAGGGAAATTTGGTCATTTATCCCAATCCGTGAATTAGTGAACCCAGTGAGGGGTTAGGTGCCTTGGTCAAGGGCACTTCAGCCGTTCCTACTGGTCAGGGTTCGAACCAGCAACCCTCCGGTTACAAGTCCGAAGCGCTAACCAGTAGGCCACGGCTGCCCCCTCTTCTAACTCATCCCTCAATCTGGGCAGTAATTGCTGTGATCAGACCACTGTTGGAACATGGCTCCACTGCTGTGGCCTTTAATCACTGATTTAACACACATATCAAAACGCTTACACACACACACACACACACACACGCATACAATAATCACCAAATCAACCATCTCATCATCTCATCAGAGGGAAATGGAGAAAATCTTTCATGAATTCACTCTTGATTCAAGCATGGTAGGAGTATAATTAAAGTGGGTGTGGGGTCACACTCATGAATGTGTGTGTGTGTGTGTGTGTGTGTGTATCTCTCTGGTGAGAGCATTAGAGTTAGTATTACACACATTTTTTGATGTCAGTATTACGAATCAATTCACGATCACCCTGAATTGTCTAGGAAGAGGCAAACAAAGAGTATGATACAGTCTCACACACATCCTTACAGAAACACACATTCACACAGTAATGTGAATCACTCTGTTACACACACTCACACACACAATACAGAACACACATACACACAGACAATGTCCTCTGACTCATCTGACACTCTCTAAATAATACAGATTCTCTCTCTCTCTCTCTCTCTCTCTCTCTCTCTCTCTTTCTCCCTCTCTCTTTCTCTCTTTCTCTCCCTTTGCCACATACAGATTCACATACTGAGAAACACAGTAGTGTGTTTCAGACTACTGTTTTCTGTCATGTGATGAGTACTGTGGGGCCTTTGGCTCTTTTTAGCATACATGCACACACACACTCGTACACACACGAGAATTTGTGAATTTGCGAGTGACGAAGCTCACTTCAGCAAATCTTTCAAATATAGGGGACAGCCGTGGCCTACTGGTTAAGGCTTCGGGCTTGTGACCGAAGGGTTGCCGGACCGATCCCTGACCAGTAGGAAAAATGTGGGCAGGTGAAGTGGTTGAGCACTGCTCTCCCATGCCCACATCCACT
>NW_027468837.1:29458049-29468049 GCF_046254945.1 Alosa pseudoharengus
GTGTTGTTGTGTATTCACACACACACACACACACACACACACACACACACACACACACACACACTCCAAAGCCCAGTATTAAAAACAAAAGCCTTGGCGGTTCACTCAAAGTTTGACGGAGTCTAAATCCCCTCAATCCAAAGCAGAACAGACCAGAAACTAAGCTGAACGTGATGCAGTACACATTCACACATGCATCAGACAGACACACACACAGACACACTCACACACACACATACACACATACTCACAAATACACAGACACAGTATCTCTCTTTCTCTCTCTCTCTCTCTATTTATCTATTTATATAGCGCATTTCATACACAGAGGTCATTTAATGTGCTTTACATAAACAAAAGCAAACAGTAAAAACAAATAAAAGGGCAATAGTGAAAGAATAGTTTAAACGGTAAAGATTGCACAAGGTAAAAACATTTCAAAATAAAGAATAATTAAAAAGACAAAATGAAAGACACAAGGTAGAATAACTTTCAAAGCAGATTCAGAATCTATGACTCTGTGCAGTTAGCAGAAAGCATCTGAGAACAGTTTTGGTCAGAACAGAATTGGTCCTCTGGACACAAAGCCAGCCCAGAGGATAGTCTGTGCTCTGATTGGCCTGCATCTCCACCTGGCCAGCATGTAGCAGCTTCAGCCTCACTCTATCTCTCCCTCTGTATCTCCCTCCTTCCCTCTCTATCTCCCCATCTCCTTCACTCTCTCTCCATCCTTCCCTCTTTCAGACTCTTTATCACTCTTTCTCAATCTCAAACCCTTTTTTTGTTTTCTTGTTTTCCTTCGTTCTTCATCTCTTCTCTCTTTATCCATTGTTTTCTCTCTCATCTTCCTTATCTCTTCATCCCTCAAGTAGCTTTCTGTTCAATAGCCATTCTTTCTCTCTCTCTGTCTACCTATCTACCCCACTCACCTCCCACACACCATCCATCCACCCCATCCAACACCCCCGCCCTCCACACACACCCACACCTACTCTGACTCTCTCTCCGTCTGTGACAAGCAAACACAGGCTCTGTTATACCCAGCCTGAATCTGTTGAGGTCATGATAAACTCCATTAGAGAACACAGCCCTCTCCTCTCTCATCTCTTCTCTCCTCTCCTCTCCTCTCCTCTCCTCTCCTATCTCCTCCTCTCCTCTCCTCTCCTCTCCTCTCATCCCTCATCTCTTTTCTCCTCTCCTCTCTCATCTCTTTTCTCCTCTCCTCTCCTCTCATCTCCTCTCCTCTCTCCTATCTCCTCCTCTCCTATCCTCTCCTCTCCTCTCCTCTCATCCCTCATCTCTTCTCTCCTCTCCTCTCCTCTATCCTATCTCCTCCTCTCCTATCACCTCTCGTCCTCTCCTCTCTCCTTTCCTCCTCTCCTCTCTCCTCCTCTCCTCTCTCCTTTCCTCCTCTCCTCTCTCCTCCTCTCCTCTCCTGTTCTCTTATCTTCTTCTCTGTTTGCTATTGTCATGCTGTCCTTGCTCGGGCATGTTGCACTATGTGTCTGGAGAAAACTCCTCGCAAACGGAAACAGATGAATAACAGATGAATTTTATTTAGCAAATACAGATTTCATTTTCTTCTGAATCTTGTATTTATTGCAGTGCGTCTGTTGCCTATGTGTGTTGCGGTCATGGATATTGACCTCTTGAGCTGGACAGGGTTCTTGTTTATTTATTTACAGTTTCTTCTTCCTGTTTGTGTGAAATCAGCGTCTGGACTCCAGATCACTTGCCAAGTTGCCACACACACACACACACACACACACACATACACCACACATACACATACACATGGGCACACGTACACCAAACATACACACACACACACACACACACACACACACACACACACACATACACACACACACACATACATACACCACACATACACATACACATGGGCACACACACACACCAAACATACACACACACCAAACATACACACACACACAAACACACTACACATACACATGCACTTGGGCACACACACACACACACCACACCACACCAGACCACACACACACACACACACACACACACACACACACACACACACACACACACACACCACACATACACACACAAACACACACACCACACACACATACACATCCATGCACACACACACACACACACACACACACACACACACACACACACACACACACACATGGACACACATACATTTCTGATACACGTATGACATTTAAATATTTCAACTCACTTTGTTTTTGCATACATCCATAAACAACTCCATGTGTCAAACACTGACATGTACAAAACAAAAACATAGGAGCTTTTCTTGCATGCTCACACAAACACATACACACATACACACACACACACACATATGTAACAATTCAACCCTACATTTTATATATGAGATGAACGCTACTAAAATCAGAAAGAAATAATTCGGACACCAGTCATTTTAGTTTAAGTTTAGTTGCCGTTTAGTGAGGCTTCACGGTCACGTTATGCTTCTTCTCTCTCGCTTAACTGATTTAATTTCATACATGCAACAAATCCCATACAATTAACAAAATAACCCCTACCCCAAACAGAAATATATAATTCAGTCCAAGCATGTACAGATAAACTTGATCACTTTGTTCTACCCAGCCACAACCCCAAAGTAATATAAAGCGCTACTGCAATTCCAGGTGCGCACAATGTCCAACAGAGAAGAAAAAGGAGTCGCTCCTCGAAACGGAAAAAATGCAATAATCCAATAGTCCCGTAATCAAAAATCCACGAAAAATAAACTGTAGGCCTACAGCGTAAGAAAAAAAAACACCGCGGGCTCACCACACCGAAGGCCTGAATGTTCGAAATGTCCCGCTGCTTCCTCGTTTCTCCCCAGACAGTAGCCACTCCAGCGGGAGAAGCGTTAATCCTTTTTTCGCATGAAATGTGCCGAGAATAACCTGTATGCAGCGTCTATTTCAATCTCTTATTTATAATCTCTGGTAAACGTTTACTCTCCCAAAAACACACCTCCCATCTGGCCTCCCAGCTACCCTTTTAAAACCTCCCTCCCCCCAGGAATAGGCCAGGTGCACATCTCACGTGACCTCATTACCTAGAGGTACCAGGTAGCCAAAACAAAATACATTTTCATCTCAAACAAATACTTCATTACAGTTCAGTTCTGTGTAATATTCATACAACTAGAAGGCTCTTACCACCATCATATTCAGGCAGGAAATTAAATAAACATTCCAGTTATTATCCTATCTTATACATTTTTCAATTCATAGGACAATAAACATACGTACAGGTTACACACACACACACACACACACACACACACACACACACACACACATACACACACACACATACACATACACATGGGCACACACACACACCAAACATACACACACACCAAACATACACACACACACAAACACACTACACATACACATGCACTTGGGCACACACACACACACACCACACCACACCAGACCACACACACACACACACACACACACACACACACACACACACACACACACACACACCACACATACACACACAAACACACACACCATACACACATACACATCCATGCACACACACACACACACACACACACACACACACACACACACACACACACACACATGGACACACATACATTTCTGATACACGTATGACATTTAAATATTTCAACTCACTTTGTTTTTGCATACATCCATAAACAACTCCATGTGTCAAACACTGACATGTACAAAACAAAAACATAGGAGCTTTTCTTGCATGCTCACACAAACACATACACACATACACACACACACACATATATGTAACAATTCAACCCTACATTTTATATATGAGATGAACGCTACTAAAATCAGAAAGAAATAATTCGGACACCAGTCATTTTAGTTTAAGTTTAGTTGCCGTTTAGTGAGGCTTCACGGTCACGTTATGCTTCTTCTCTCTCGCTTAACTGATTTAATTTCATACATGCAACAAATCCCATACAATTAACAAAATAACCCCTACCCCAAACAGAAATATATAATTCAGTCCAAGCATGTACAGATAAACTTGATCACTTTGTTCTACCCAGCCACAACCCCAAAGTAATATAAAGCGCTACTGCAATTCCAGGTGCGCACAATGTCCAACAGAGAAGAAAAAGGAGTCGCTCCTCGAAACTGAAAAAATGCAATAATCCAATAGTCCCGTAATCAAAAATCCACGAAAAATAAACCGTAGGCCTACAGCGTAAGAAAAAAAAACACCGCGGGCTCACCACACCGAAGGCCTGAATGTTCGAAATGTCCCGCTGCTTCCTTGTTTCTCCCCAGACAGTAGCCACTCCAGCGGGAGAAGCGTTAATCCTTTTTTCGCATGAAATGTGCCGAGAATAACCTGTATGCAGCGTCTATTTCAATCTCTTATTTATAATCTCTGGTAAACGTTTACTCTCCCAAAAACACACCTCCCATCTGGCCTCCCAGCTACCCTTTTAAAACCTCCCTCCCCCCAGGAATAGGCCAGGTGCACATCTCACGTGACCTCATTACCTAGAGGTACCAGGTAGCCAAAACAAAATACATTTTCATCTCAAACAAATACTTCATTACAGTTCAGTTCTGTGTAATATTCATACAACTAGAAGGCTCTTACCACCATCATATTCAGGCAGGAAATTAAATAAACATTCCAGTTATTATCCTATCTTATACATTTTTCAATTCATAGGACAATAAACATACGTACAGGTTACACACACACACACACACACACACACACACACACACACACACACACACACATACACACACACACACTTGCTCTACCATATGTCATCCATTTCAATGCCCACTTTCTTTTCATTGCGGCTGTACACACAGGGGGTGGGGGGTATGCACACACATACTCACATTTAAGCATAAATCTACTCCACATATAAAATCAAAACATGTACACGCAAGCACGATCAGACAGGCAACACACACACACACACACACACACACACACACACACAATCTGGCTAATCAGCATGGCAGTAGACAGTGATATTCTCTGCCCTTTCTCTTCACAGTGATTCTTGTCGTAAATAATTCATCCCATCTGAAGAGAAACACATTAGGGCTGTCAACACACACACACACACACACACACACACACACACACACACACACACACACACACACATTCACACATACAGAGAGAGAGAGAGAAGAGAGAGAGAGAGAGAGAGAGAGCTGAACACGTTAACGCTGTCAGCTCCTGCACCTCCAGTGAAGCATGAAGATGCCTTTACAGACACACACACGCACACACACACTGTACACTTATCTAACATGCACACACAAACACACAGTTTTCCTCTTACCCCTGCAAATATATGATAACTTTCTTTCTCCATTTCATGCATTCATCATGCAAGACACACGCACATACACACACACACACACACACACACACACACACACACACACACACACACACACGGAAGTCCCTCTTTGATTCCTGACTAGAACAGATTGTTCGGTCTGAGGTCTCAGATATTTCCCTCATCATGTCCTTCAGGAAGAGAAAGAGAAATAGAGAGGGGGGGGGGTAGAAATGCCTGTGTTCTTAAGTGACAGTTACTAAGGTTAAGGCCCTTCCTGGTAGATGGCCGTCGTGACTACCTGTGCCTTTCGGCTGAAGAGATAAGACCCTCCACACAATAGCAGTCAGGGCCATCTGACTGTCTCCGCAGCAGAGGAGCATCCGGGCCAGGCTGCAGTGTTCTCTTGGACTGATAATGCCATTAGGTGCCTTAATGCCATACTGTGAAGGGCTAGGAAGTGTGTGTGTGAGTAGGGCTGGGATAAAAGATTATTTTTTAAACGATTAATCTAGCAATTATTTTTTCGATGCATCGATTAATCTAACGATTCATTTTTTCAGTCCGATTCGATTTCGATTCGATTCGATTATCGATTATCTCCTCATTAATTGGCTAATAGCAACTTATACATGTTTATTTACATATCTGAATGAATTAAACATGAATTCTTTAACATTGCAATATATGTTTATTGCTCTTAAGATTCCAAAATAAAAGACTATACAAGTGCAAAGTAATGCATTCTTAGTCAGAGGTAGCATTCAATAAAGTTCAGTAGTGTATAGGTCTAATTGAGTGCCTGTCACTTTAAGACGTCTTGCAATTAACATTAACACAGTTAAAAGGCTGCTGATGTGTTTATGCAATTCATAACGTAGTTAGTTCAAATAACGGTTTGTACTTCCTTGGGACAAGCACTTTTGAGTCTTGGAAAACACCTTTCCATTTACATCGGGATTTTGCAAACATTCAGAGTCAATAAAATGAGCCCTGCATGAGTAGCGAAATACAAGCAGCTGTAAGTAAGCATGCTAAACTTGACATCCAAAAAGTATTCTAACATTAGCTTTGAGATGCTGCTTGATTGCATACTGTAACTTAACTTAGTACATTGAGGAGACTAAACTATGTTGTGATAAGACCTTAGCAGAGTTTAACTTTAATGCAGCAGTTTTGAACAAACTTGCGCTGCATGGTCACGATGCTAAGCGGATTTAATAGCAATTTAGCCCACTGTGTTCTATGCAGTGCTTCTATGTGGCAACAACAATCCTTCAACAATCGTGAATATCTTGTTAAATGCACATGCAGAGGAGGAGCAGCGGGCTCGTTATGAGAGAGAGCGGGCGGGGCGAGGAAAGACTGTGTGAGTAAAAAGCTCAATGAAATTATTTTATCTTATCTTTAATTTAAATAGTACAACATCAATGTGTGCTGGCCGGTTTTGATAAAAATATTAAGCAGCACACGTTATGCTTGACGAATCGACGCGCATATTTTGCGTCAACGTATTTTTTGCGCCGACGTCATCGATTACGTCGACGCGTTGTCCCAGCCCTATGTGTGAGTGATTGGTAGGTGAGGTGATGGGTTGAACAGTGTGCAAGAGAAAAGCAAGAGAGAGAAAGAAAGAGAAAGAGAGAGAGAGAGAGAGTGTGTGTGTGTGTGTGCCCAGGATGTGTTACTGGCGCGAGCACTCGCAGCAGTGCTAGGGCGAGTTTAGAGTGTGAGTGTGGGTATGAACGTGTGTGTGTGTGCGTTGTGTGTATGTGTGTGTATGTATGTGTAGCGGGTGGCAGCTGCAGTCTCCTGCAGTGGTTCTGCAGCACCTGCACTCACATGGAGACCAGTCCTCCGAGACCTATCCCAGGGGGCCAAGCGGCATCTGTCTCCACTGGGCAGCAGCAGGGAACCAGTGGCACACACCCCATGGGAAATCAACAGTTCTCTCTCTCTCTCTCTCTCTCTCTCCCTTTCTCTCTCTCTCCTTGTTACTCTCTTTCTCTCGCTCCATAGCATAGCAGATTTTGTATTATTGCCATTTAATAAGACACAGACACAAGATGTCAGACTCTGATACAGAGTGGCAAACACACAGACATACCGTTCAGAGCTGAATTATTTTAATGGAGGAAAGCCCCTGCTGTACAGAGACAGCTCAGGAGAAGCATGGCTCAGAGCAGTTAAAGTTGTAATGGAGACAAAACTGAGCATAGTCCACCTCAACTCTAGTCTGGTCCTACTAGACTCTCGTACGGACACTTCATTTGTACAGAGAGTCTGGCCACTTTCCATTGCCAAGCGTTAACTTGAAGGTGAGTACTCTGTTTAAGTTTAAAACTATTGGATCTGCCCAGAGCCACTCTGGATCTGCCATACCTAATTGCTAACGTTTGGTCGTGACGTATGTCATGCTCAAACTACCGCACAACCTCAACGTCATCGTTCTCAGCCACCCCCTCTGTTCGCTGATTGGACAGGTACAATTCGGCCTGAGAAAACCCGCGAATATACCGGAAACCCAGACAACGTACTGATGGAAAATGAAAATTGAGCGGAAGTACGTAGGAGGGCAGAGCCAGGCTACCTCAACTCAGCATGACCACAAGAATGAGCACGGTCCAGCTCAACTCAGCATGACCACAAGAATGAGCACGGTCCAGCTCAACTCAGCATGACCACAAGAATGAGCACGGTCCAGCTCAACTCAGCATGACCACAAGAATGAGCACGGTCCAGCTCAACTCAGCATGACCACAAGTGCTTTATGGGAAAACCCCTTCCCTTCTGTCTCTCCTTTCCTCCACAGTGTCATTATGAATTCCAGTTGTATGCCCTGCTGGATCTTTCCATGTGAGGATGTGTGTTAATGTGTGTGTGTGTGTGTGTGTGTGTGTGTGTGTGTGTGTGTGTGTGTGTGTGTGAGTGTGTGTGTGTGAGTGTGTGTGTGTGTGTGTGTGTGTGTGTGTGTGAGTGTGTGTGTGTGTGTGTGTGTGTGTGTGTAGAGGTCAGGCTCACCTGGTGTAATTGAATGAGGCTGTAGCTGAGGCTGCAGGGGATGAACTGGCTGCCCTGAACAAATAGAGGCTGACCGCCAGCAAAAGACATCAATTTCAGACCCCTCACCTGGGGCAGTGCCCTACTGCATGCAAAGTGAGAATGAGCTTTTTCACATGCACACACACACAAACATACACACACACACACACACACACACACACACACACACACACACACACACACACACACACACACACACACACACGCACACACACACACACACACACGCACACACAAAGAAACATGTCATGCACACACGCACCGCTACAGTGCATTTCATGCCCACGCTGCCTAAACATAATCAGTGGAGGTGACTAATTGCAGGGGAAATGAGTTTAGCTCAGCCTAGCAACACCGTGCCCTTGCTAGGAATGGATTATAATTACAGTATTGGTTAAGAGGCATTCCTATGGCGTAGTGAAAGGGGACGTAAATTATTCTGGACTAGTAGGTGTGTGTGTGTGTGTGTGTGTGTGTGTGTGTGTGTGTGTGTGTGTGTGTGTGTCTTTCCTGGGCTAGGTGACCCGCCCCCCTCACTCACCTGGCATCACGTTCCTGCTACAACCCCGCCTCCAGTCTTGTTCCCGTGGCAACCATTCTTTTTCCATTACTGAGCAAAGTGCTTGTACCGACACATATGTCCACTGCAACCAAAAGCCAGTCCTGTTATTCTCTCTCTCACACACACACACACACACACACACACACACACACACACACACAAGCACACACCGCCAGTGTCCAAATGTACATGGACACAGAGAGCTGCAGTACCTTTCCACTCTAGTTCCTAATGGAAATTCCATGTTGAAACTCAGAAATGTTATATAATGGAAGGCCAGGGATAAAGGGAATATCTAGGAATACATATTTTTGCTGGACAGTGAAATAGGATCCTTTGAATATTACTCTTTACCTACCATTCTTTTCTATTTTATTTTAATCCAGTGGTAATCTGTCTTTCCATATACTGTATTCTACCATATTCTATTCTATTTTATTTTATATACTTGAAGCCATAAGGGGCAGTAAACATGCTTAACACTGAGAGTCAGTGAGCATATCTTGGTGTGATTTTCTTGATTTGTGGTGTTAATTGCCCCTATCTGACAGCTTGGCTCGTCGCTGGGAGATTTGTAAATGATAAAGTCAATATATGCAAATTGTAACATTTCAGGAGCGAAGCTGAGGTCTGGAAAGTTAATCAGACGAAGGTCTGGCGGCCCAGCTCATTATTCGTCTGACCGGAACCCGCTCAAAACCACGGACAAATACACACACTCATATAAATCTCCAGCTAAAGGAGCCAAAGGTTGTGGGGGTTGGTGGGTGTGGAATAAGAATGATTAAGTGGGGAGGATATCTGACAATGACAAACATTCCCCACAACACAAACATCCACAGAGCCACACACACACACTCAGACACACAGACACACACACAGACACACACGCACACAGACACACACGCCGAAGGGCACAGAGTGCTGGTGGAATTAGCATTTGCCCCGACAACAACGACACCATCATTACCATAGTGACAAGCTCGGTGTCATTACCATGGCAAATCGCCTGACAGAGA
>NW_027468837.1:29490549-29495549 GCF_046254945.1 Alosa pseudoharengus
CTCTCTCTCTCTCTCTCTATATATATATATATATATATAAAAATAAATCTTTCTCTCTAACTCTCTTTCTCTCTTGCCTCCACTATGGAAGTGCAGCTGTATCACTGGTCTCTTCCTTGTATCTGAAGCTGTTGTTTCAGTTCTACTTCTACTTGTTCACCTCCAACCACTTTTATATGTCATCTTTATATTGTCCTTTTGTAAACTTTTTTTTATATTTAATATACTGTTCAAAGTTGTGCTGGCTCTGAGATTAAGAATGTAATTTCTAGTTAGGATGTTGCATCTTTATTAATTACAATTACAACACATTTCTGGTAGCTTTAAAATGTATCTCTTGCTTCAATCAATCAACAATCAACAATCGATCAATCAACAACCAATCATTCAATCAAACATCTATCTATCTATCTATCTATCTATCTATCTATTTGTCTGTCTGTCTATCTATCTATCTATCTATCTATCTATCTATCTATCTATCTATCTATTTGTCTGTCTGTCTTGTCATTTATGAGTGTCCTCAAACGCCCCTCTCTTCCTGTCAGGTGTACATCGTGCCGCAGGCAGCCATCTTTAAGATGGAGGGTCTGGAGGGGGCGGAGGCGGAGGCGGCCATGTTGAACAACATGCGTGTGTACGGCACGGTGGTGCTGAGTTTCATGGCCCTCGTGGTCTTTGTGGGCGTCAAGTACGTCAACAAGCTGGCGCTGCTCTTCCTGGCCTGCGTCATCCTGTCCATCATCGCCGTCTACGCCGGAGTCATCAAAACCGCCATCGATCCGCCCGAGTTCCCGTGAGTGCCACATTGTGTGTGTGTGTGTATCTGTTTGTGTGTGTGTATGTGTGTGTGTGTGTGTTTGTGTGTGTGTGTGTGTGTGTGTCTGTCTGTGTTTGTGTGCGTGTGTTGTGTGTGTGAGTTTGTCTCATGTCAGTGACTCTCCCTCTCTCTGGTGTAGGGTGTGTGTCCTGGGCAACCGTACTCTGGTATGGAGGGGCTTCGACGTGTGTGCTAAGGTGGTGGAGCGGGACAACGGTACCGTCACCACTCAGCTGTGGAGGATGTTCTGCGACTCCGAGCTCCTCAACGCCACCTGCGACGAATACTTCACCAACAACAACATCAGCATCATCCAGGGAATCCCTGGCGTCGCCAGTGGAGCCCTGTGGGGTGAGAGCTAACACACACACACACACACACACACACACACACACACACACACACACAGATAGGCCAACAGATACACACACTGCCATTCACAAGTTTGGGGTCACTTAGAAATTTCCATTCCACTCCATTATAGACAGAATACCAGCTGAGATCAGTTGCATTGTTTTTTTAATCAGGGCAGCAGTTTTCAGATTACATTATGTGCTTACATAATTGCAAAAGGGTTCTCCAATGTTTTCTCAGTTACCCTTTGAAAAATGATGTCATGATATCAGATCAAACAGAATGTGCCTTTGGAACATTGGTTGAATGGTTGCTGATAATGGACAATGTAGATATTGCATTAAAGATCAGCCAAAGATCAGATATAGCTCTTTGGAGAGTTTTTGCCTGTTGTTAGTCCTTAGCCTCCACAACAAAAGCATTTACATTGCGTACAGGGTGGACAAGTAATGAGAAGTAGGCTATTTACAACGGCAAAATAAAATATAAATATATCGCACGACTCTAGGGGGAGCTCTAGAGTCGGCAAAAATCTGAATTGACATATTTATTAATTACATTCATAGAAAAAATGGATGCATGCGATTAATTTAGATTAATTTGATTACAGAGTATGTAATTAATTAGATTTGTTTGAATTGCTTGACAGCCCTAATATATATATATATATATACTGCTCAAAAAATTTAAGGGAACACTTACAGTTTTCCACAATTGTTTAAACACATTTTTTGAAACCTACCACCCTTTTCTCCATTCTCAAACTACATTTAAAGAATGTCTGACAGTTCTTGCAAAATAAAACACTCGCCTCAAAAGTTTTACTAGTGCTCAGAACCAAACAGTGTCAGAGTACCGATCGAGTGTATGATTGAAGTGTTCCCTTACTATTTTTGAGCAGTATAATATATATTATATAGTAATATATATATAGTATAGTATAGTATAGTATAGTATAGTATAGTATAGTATATAGTCATATATAATATATAATATATAATATATAGTAACATATAGTGTGTGTATATATACACACTATATATTACACACACGTGCACTGCACAGATGACATTGACCCATCATGGTCTCCACTGCTGACCCCTGCCCCTGTCCCTCCACAGACAACCTGTTTGGGAACTACCTGGAGAAGGGCGTGTACATTGAGAAACTGGGCGTGGCCAACACCCCTGAGGCGGAGCCTAGCGCCAAGGCCAGCAGCCGCTACGTGCTGGCCGACATGTCGTCCTTCTTCACCCTGCTGGTGGGGATCTACTTCCCGTCCGTCACAGGTCAGCGCTGCACCACACACGCCCTCACAGGGCAGCGCACCCAAATACAAGTTCCGACGGGTCAAAGTTCAGGGTGCTGTGGAGAATCTACTTGATATAGAGATGGAATGGGCAGTTTGATTGTGTGTGTGTGTGTGTGTGTGTGTGTGTGTGTGTGTGTGTGTGTGGGTGGGCGTGTGTGCGCGTGTGTGCGTGTGTGTGTGTGTGAGGTGTGAGATTACATATGTGATGTGTGTTAAATGCTCTCTGTTAATGAATGTGTAGGTTTTTAACTATGTCATGTCAGATGGACTGGATGTGTCTGTGTTAGTGAAACGCATCTGGTGTTTACATAGATGTGTGTGTGTGTCTGTGTGTGTGAGATGATATCATCACCATGGAGATGGGGACTGGCTGGGTGCTGACAGCAGCAGATGTTTAATGCGTCTTCATCAGAGGAGAACTCAGATTATGGAGGCTGTTGGCTCCAACAGCATTTATATGTGTGTGTGTGTGTGTGTGTGTGTGTGTGTGTTTTTCTCCCACAGGTATCATGGCGGGGTCTAACCGGTCAGGTGATCTGCGTGATGCTCAGAAGTCCATCCCCATTGGCACAATCCTGGCCATCACCACCACCTCCATTATCTGTATCCTTCACACACACACACACACACACACACACACACACACACACACACACACACACACACACTCAAGTACGCAAATGAGCACAAGCGGGCACATACAAACACCCACACTCCACATAAATTATCTTGGAGTTGTGGAAAGTAGCTCAATAGAATGTATGCGCTGTACAGTATGTGTTGGGTGCCCCTAGTGGGCATTATGGTACAGTACAAACAAACTGTAAAAAGCAACACTGTAGTGCTGGATCATTTCGGGAGGTGATTAATTAGTTGGTTTGTTACTTTCTCATCCATATTTATGTCCACCCACTGGTCATCCAGATGGAAAGTGTTTGTAGGTCTGAGGTCCTGAGTCTTGCAGCCTTGACCGTCCTCCTCAGACATGTCCAGTGTGGTTCTCTTCGGTGCCTGCATTGATGGGACAGTGCTGCGGGACAAGTAAGACACACTCACACTCACACACACACACACACACACACACACACACACACACAGACAGAGGAGTTTGGTCCTGTGCTAATTAGTGTGTGTTGTATGTGTGTGTTATTTGGGTCCTGTGTGTTTGTGTGTGTGAGTGAGGGTGTCTGTTTGTGTGTGTGTCTGTGTGTGTGTATGTGTGTGTGTGAGGGTGTGTGTGTATTTGTGAGTCATTTTGAGTATGTGTGTGTGTGTGTGTGTGTGTGTGTGTGTGTGTGTGTGTGTGTGTGTGTGTGTGTGTGTGTGTGTGTGAGTCATTTTGAGTGTGTGTGTGTGTGTATGTATGTGTGGAGTATGTGTGTGTAAGCGTATGTGACATTGATCATTTGTGTGTTGTGCTGCTCAGGTTCGGAGAGGCGGTGAGGGGGAACCTGGTCATTGGAACGTTGGCGTGGCCATCACCGTGGGTGATCGTGTTTGGCTCCTTCTTCTCCACCTGTGGTGCAGGGCTGCAGAGCTTGACCGGCGCCCCGCGTCTGATGCAGGCCATCGCCCGGGATGGCATTGTGCCCTTCCTTAGGGTCAGCACACACACACAGCACACACACACACACACACACACACACACACACACACAAACACACACACACACACACACACACACACACACACACACACACACACACACACACACACACACACACACACACATACCCCGGCATACATACCCACACTCACTTTCCACAGGATCAGCTGACACACACATGCAGCCACACACACACATGCACATATAGCTCACAGAGAGGCAGACATCATCAAGGATGCACACACACACACACACACACACACACACACACTCCCCCGGCCTTCTCACGCTCTTGTGTTTGCCTGCAGGTGTTTGGTCATGGGAAGGCTAACGGAGAGCCCACCTGGGCACTGCTCCTGACCGCCTGCATTTGTGAGAGCGGCATCCTCATCGCCTCCCTCGACGCCGTCGCCCCCATCCTTTCCATGTGAGACGTGTGTGTGTGTGTGTGTGTGTGTGTGTGTGTGTGTGTGTGTGTGTGTGTGTGTGTGTGTGTGTGACACCGGCACCACCCCCAACCACTAGTAATTACAAATGAAACCTACATTATGCAACATTTCATTTGGAACAGCGGTAGCCTATGGTGTCTCTTGAATTCAGTTCAGTACGTTTGAAGGGTAGATAGGTTAATTTAGGTAGTAAGAACATTCAGGTTACTGTAAGTACACGTTAGCACAATTATAATAAAGGATTTAGCAAAAGTGTATCAGTGGTGGGGAGAGTATTTGCTGCAGCTGCTATGGCATTTTAGTTAATCTAGTTAGCGTCGCGATCGTGCAGCAAAAAAGGCTGCATATGGGTAGGTCCTGTAAGCAGTGGACACAACAGCTGAAAGGGCTGAATAGCGAGGCGGTCCTGTACCTGTCCCCTCTACCTGGGTAGTGGGCCCAATACCTGTAATGGAAACT
>NW_027468837.1:29500549-29535549 GCF_046254945.1 Alosa pseudoharengus
ATCTTTAACTCACTCTATCCCTTTATCTTTAACTCACTCTATCCCTTTATCTTTAACTCACTCCTGCACCTTGAGTTCATCTGCTCAGTGCATTTCTCAGATCAAGCCGACAGAGTTCTAAAACATTAGAGAACACGAGAATATATTGTATCTATTGTATTTACCAGTTCCCATTATATACAGTGCTATGTAATACATGCCTCCTCTGTGACTGTGGTCTCTGTCAATGGAAAAAGTGTGATAACGTTCTCACTTCCCTTTGTCTGTCTCACACACACACACTCACACACTCACACACATACACACACACACACACACACACACACACACACACACACACACACACAGGCCTCAGATCCTGGTGCTGGTGAGCATGGACGGGGAGCTTAACGTGGAGCAGCCACGCCTCCTGTCCCTGACCAATCAGCTGAAGGCAGGAAAGGGCCTGACCATCGTTGGCACGGGACTGACGGGCACCTACCTGGACAACTTCGCCCAGGGGCAGCAGGCCGAGCAGGTGTGTGGCCACCTACCTCCACACACAGTCTGACAGTCTGTCACACATACGCACATGCAAACACACACACGTCAACACACACACACACACACCTACACACACACGCACACATGCACAAACGCACACACACCTACACACACACACGCACACATGCACAAACGCACACACACACACACACACACACACACAAATAGCATAGGAGATAAAGGTGCTAAAAGGCTTAATCCATCAGTTGTTAGCAGGGCACCAGTATTTCTCCTAAACTCTCCTAAAATCAATTATTTCATTTATTTTTCATCAATGTTTCTGTGTGCTTTAATCCATATGTCAGCTGGCTGGAAATGAACATTGAACATTGATGTTTTCTAATAAGATTGTCTTTTAAGCTTAAAATAAACTGCATAAGACAAGCTCACTGATGTGTGGGAGATGCAGACCTGCTGGCTACAGTTAGTCAGAGGATTTTAGGGATGAGTTTCTAACATTTAAAATTGCGATTTCAAAGTATAAAGACTAGTTTAAAATAGTGGATCTCCACCTGTCTTCTACCTGTCTAATCTTCATCTCCCACTGTTCGCCACAGTCTTTGCATGGCATACTTATTAAGGATCACAATCTTGGATTCATCTTTAAGTAGCTGCAGATTTCCAAAAAGGGAGAAATAGATCAACTCCTTTGTATTGGGTTATTTGTCAGTGGATTTCAGAACACCATTTTCCAATTATACAGCATATACCTCCTCCATATATAATTTGTCGATAGAATTACAGTATATTCATTTTCGGTCATGCTTTACTTGGATTCTCTGCCCACTGACTATCTACAGACAACACACTATCTGTTGACACTGTTAACTACAACTAATGTATTTGAATCTTAGCAGATGACTGTCTAAGTAAAGTGTTACCAAATATTCATCTATACTGTATAGAGAGAGATAGGCTAGGTAGGCCTATGCTAGGTATTTTTGCCACTTACAGAGATGTGTTTAAATATCAATAGAATTCCAGTAAGCTACCAGTACTCCAGTGTAAAACAGGATTAAAGTACTTAGATAAGACTGTGTGAGTAGGTGGGAGTGTTTTTGTAATACTTGTTGTACCATGCGATGAGAAACCTTGTTCTGTGGATGTTAGTTGGTTTCCATCTCGTCCTGTGTGCCATGGAGTGTCCTGCTAATCAGCAGCACGCTGCTCTGTCCCTTCCCATGTCCGTCCTTTTTGCAGTCCGTCAGGCACGTCATGTGTCCTGACATCGGAAGCCAATTATACTACACTGACTATGACGTTTTGCAAAGATGATGAACGTCTTTAGATGATGTGGGTACATGTATCTACAGTAAAATAATGTAAAGTGATTGGTTTTTAGCAGACGCTTTTATCCATAGCGACACAGAATTGGACCGGGCCGACCAATTGCCAGGCAGCGACACTACCGCTACGTAGTTTACTGAACGTTACCTCTAGACGTTCCTCTAGCTGTCCTTCCACTGTTTCATCTCCAAAAGGCTTACGTGGTCAGGCACACTCTTGGTCCAGTACTTGGGAAACAAATGAGACCTGACCAAGTCAAGTGATCAGGCATCCAAAAGCATGGAGGGTTGTTGGTTGTTGGTTGATTGATTGTTGAACTCAAATATTTACAGCCTTTCACTAATCCTTAATCTGTCCTGTTGTGTGATGTCAAAGTTACTGACTGGTGTTAAGCAGATGCTTTTATCTAAGGCGACTCAGAGTCTCAGCGGTGGGTTCAGGATTAGAACCGCCGCTCCACCACGGCCAGCACAATGAGTGGTAATCCACCCCCTTCTTGCCCTGTGTGTGCTGTGTGCAGGCCCAGCACAATGAGTGGTAATCCACCCCCTTCTTCCCCTGTGTGTGCTGTGTGCTGTGTGCAGGCCCTGCACAAGCTGATGGAGACGGAGAAGGTGAAGGGCTTCAGCCAGGTGGTGATCTCCTCCAACTTGCGCGACGCCACCTCCCACCTGCTGCAGGCCGGAGGCCTAGGGGGCATGAAGCACAACACCGTGCTGGTGAGCTGGCCCAGGAACTGGAAGCAGGCCGAGGACCACTCCACCTGGAGGAACTTCATCGGTAAGGGCTTCAGAAGGGCCTGAGGTTCCTGAGGGCATTAGTGAGAACGACTGAAGTCAGTGGAGAAACTGGATTGATGACTATGGACATCTTATCTTAGTCTGTGAATGTCACGTAGGATCTGGGATTGTGTTTGTTGTTCTACTTTAGTAGTTAGTTGTTTCTACTTTGGCTATATGACATTATTGAAGTGTTATCTTAAAGGTTGGATACATACTGTACTATTGGACTGTGTTTTAGTTTGATGCCGTATTTGCAGTACTCCTATAGTTTAAATCAGCTGTGTTTGACTCATGTGTGTCTTACTCATCTGTGTGTGTGTGTGTGTGTGTGTGTGTGTGTGTGTGTGTGTGTGTGTGTGTGTGTGTGTGTGTGTGTGTGTGTGTGTGTGTGTGTGTGTGTTTCCTGTACTTTTGACAGAGCTGGTCAGAGAGACCACAGCTGCCAGCCTGGCTTTGATGGTGCCTAAGAACATTGCGGCATTCCCGTCTAACAGTGAGCGCTTTACCGAGGGCCACATTGACGTCTGGTGGATCGTCCACGACGGAGGCATGCTGATGCTCCTGCCCTTCCTCCTCAGGCAGCACAAGGTGTGTGTGTGTGTGTGTGTGTGTGTGTGTGTGTGTGTGTGTGTGTGTGTGTGTGTGTGTGCACGTGTGTGCGTGCATGTGCGTGCATGTGTGTGTGTGTGTGTGTGTACAACAGAAAGACAATACTCAAGGTGTCCCGGTCTTGTCTGTGGGGTTGGTCGGCAGGTTTGGAGGAAGTGTAAGATGCGCATCTTCACCGTGGCTCAAATGGACGACAACAGCATCCAGATGAAGAAGGACCTGACCACTTTCCTCTACCACCTGCGTATCGATGCCCAGGTCGAAGTCGTGGAAATGGTACAGAAATCACACATACATTCTCACACAAGCACACAGACAGACATACAAACTCCATTCCACAAAGTAGTTATCCTCTGGAAGCTGTATGTCAGTGCTGTGAAGAAGCCATGGGAATGTTTGTAGACGCCTACACTCACTCTCCCCCTCTGTCTGTCTGACTCTCTCTCTCTCTCTCTCACTCTCTCTCTCTCTCTCTCTCTCTTTCTCTCTCTCTCTCTCTCTCTCTCTCTCTCTCCTGTGTATCTGTTATAGTGTGTGTAAGTGATCAGACTTCATCTACACCTCTCCTTTGGTGTTTTTCTGTGCAACTGATAAGGTCACCTTATCTAAAGGTCACTGAAGGTTGATCCCATCTGATTGGTCTACAGGAGAGCAGTCTAGTCTAATGGTGACATTTCCGCAGCGATGGATTAAAATAGCGTCTCTGGTGTTATCAGCAGGAAGAAAGTCTCAGTGTCTGTGGCTCTGACCTTGCTGTCCTAGTATCGCCACTTACAAGTCTTCTACAGAAGACATGATGCTTTTAAGTCTAAAGGGCCTTATGCTTATGATATATATAAATATATATACTACCGGGGAAAAAATTGGGGTCACTTAGACATTTCCATTCCACTCTGTGGCATTGTTTGGCAGCAGTTTTCAGATTACATTATGTGCTTACATAATTACAAAAGGGTTCTCGACTGTTGTAGAAAGAAATGGCTGATCTTTAATGCAATATCTACATTGCCCATTATCAGTAACCATTCATCCAATGTTCCAAAGGCACATTCTGTTTACTAGTCTGATATCATTTTAAAAGGCTAACTGAGAAAACATTGGGCTATATAGGGCTATATATATTTATAGGGCTATATATATATATATATGCTATATATATTTTGCCTATATACAGTATATTTGCCCAGCAAGGAGAATATTGTTTGGTGCATGTATTTAACATGTTTGACTTTTCCCATCATTTAGATTAGTGTTGTGTCTGTCCCTATGTGTTTTCCATGCTTTGTTTGCGTGTTTCTGTTGCAGCAAGACAGTGACATCACAGCCTACACATATGAGAAGACTCTGGTGATGGAGCAGCGCTCTCAAATCCTCAAACAGATCAATCTCACCAAGACAGAGAGGGAGCGCGAGGTGACACACACACACATTTAATTATTTATTTAAATCCACAAATCATATTACAATAGACAGGATTCAAATATTTCAAGAGATAAGATAGGGCTTTGTCACTCAATGATATTCAGGGGTACAAAAAACATCTCCTGCGCCATACTGCAAGGCTGCCTATAACTGCAGATATGGAGCAAAACTTTGCTAGCTGTTTTATTTTTCTGCTGGAGAGCCCTGCCAGCCTTAACCCACTGGAAACAAGTTTGTGGACATGCCCCAAGCTGCCAAAGATCAACACCACTAGCTTGCACTGATAGCCTAGGTCACATAGTTTTGTCCGTATGGGTTGGTACTAATGATTTTGTCATTAAAAGTCATGTCCATGTAGAGATCGTACACACATCCACACACACACACACACACACACACACACACACACACACACACACACACACAGATCAATCTCACCAAGACAGAGAGGGAGCGCAAGGTGAGACATACACACACACACACACACACACACTCACACACAAACCCAAACACACTCACACACACACACAAACCCAATCACATTGTAGCCTATATCTATGGAGCAGAGGAGCCAGATTCTCAAGTGATAGTACAATACTTCTCAGAAGATGTTAAAAGAACCATTAGTTCATGTGTTTTATGTGACTAGAGACATGAGCAGGCTTTGAGCCCATGATCTCTGTGGTACGACTGTAAGGCTCAAAAGCTCCTCCCCTCCCTCAGCAGAGCAGGAACATCCATGCAGAGCAGCATCAGCATCAGCATCAGTTCTCCGTGTCTTGAAGGGGAAACACAGACGCACAGACACAGCAAACATACAACGCTATCGCAGGCCTCCTAAATGATGCATGTTTGTCCGCGGGCGATGTAGCTAGAAGTCCAATTCCCATGTCTGCTAACATCTGTTTTTTCTCTCTCTCTCTCTCTCTCTCTCTCTCTCTCTCTCTCTCTCTCTCTCTCTCTCTCTCTCTCTCTCTCTCTCCCTCTCACACCCTCTCTCATTTTACATCCCTCTCTCTATTTCTCCCCACTCTCTGTGTCCCTCTTTTCTTCTATTACATCCCTCTGTCTCTCACCCTCTCTTTGTCACCTTCTTGTTCCCTCTTCATCTCTCTCTCACTCAATTTTATCTCTTTTTTCCTCATCCCTCTCTTTTTACGTCTCTTTATTTGTCTGTTCTCTCCTCTCTTTCAGATCCAGAGCATCACTGACAGCTCCCGCGGGTCTATCCGCCGGAAGAACCCGGCGACAGTAACCACGCAGCTGAGCGTGACCGAGGAGCAGCCCGGGGGTAGCAAGGAGGAGAAGCCCGAGGAGGAGGTACGGCCCGTTTCCCCCGGCAACCTCTCTCTGTTGCCACAGAGACAGCCACGTCGCGTCGGCCTCTTTCCCCCGGCAACCCTTGAACTTGCCACAGAGGCAGCCTAACTCCTGTCTGTGAGCTATGGCAGCCTGTTGGGACAAACAGAACACACTTATTTGTCCGTTTGCCACTGTATACATCTCCACTAGGTATAACATATGATTGTAATTTAACTAGTATTAACCTAATGTATTTATTACTGCTAATCTGGCCATGAGCCACCCCTTCATTAAGCAATTGCTGATAGTGCCGCTCATAATGCCGAGATAATTGCCACTGCCTAGTGGAGTATAATAATAGTCTTTTGTTATAGATCAGTGGCTCTGACTCGCCACCTCCACATTCACCTCTCCCATCATGCCTCTGTGCTGGGCCTCCGATTCATCTGATCTGAGATCAGAGGTAATTAGCAGTGTAGTCAGCTAATTGCTGCTACAGGCTGCTGTAACGGTGCACAGGTTAGACTCAGAGAGAGAGGGAGGGATCATATCCACGACTAGACTAGTCCACCTCTCCTTTTACTTGGTCTTAGTGAAGTGTGATGGGGACTGTTCATGCATTTGTGCACCTTGTGTGTGTCCTCTGAGGTAATGTGTAGCAGTGATTGTGTTTGATGTGTGGCTGCAGCTGTTGCGGTGGTTATAATTGCTCTCTCTCTCCTTCCTCTCTCCTTCGCTGTGGTGAAATGATCCCTCATCCCCTGACATCTCCCTTCTTTATCGCTCAATTCCTCAATGGCGCTGCCCCATTTGGTCTTTCCTTTTCTTCTCTCTCCCCCCTTCCCTCACTCGTTTTCTCCCTCCCTTCCTCCCTCTCTCTTCTTCCTTCTCTCTGTCCCTCTGGCCATCCTCTTTCTTTGTCCCTCCCTTTTTTTCCTCGGCCTTGCTACCAATCTCTCTCTTTCTATCCCTCCCTTCTTCCTTATTTCCTCCCTTTCTGTTCTTTCATTTCTCTCTGTCTTTTTCCCTCACCCTTCGCTCTCCCTCTCTCTTCTTCTCTCTCTCTTCCTCTCTCCCTGCCCCCCCCCTCTTTCTCCCCCTCTTTCTCCCCCTCTTTCTCCCCCTCTCTCTCCCCCTCTTTCTCCCCCTCTCTCTCTCCTTCTCTCACTCCTGACGTTCCGTGGTGTTGGTTCTCTGCCCTGTCTGTCTCCCTGTCTCAGTCTGTGGCTGTGTCCCCCCCTGCACAGGAGCAGCTCATCCACGACCAGAGCACCAACCCCCCCACCCCAGCCACCCCCCAGTCCCCCGCCACCGAGAGCGTCGAGACCCCTGGGGAGACCCAGAGGACCTGGACCGACCCCAAATGCCCCGCCGACGGCGAGCCCGCCAAACCCCCCACTGGCGCCACCCCCGAGGGCATTAAGGACCTTTTCAGCATGAAGCCGTGAGTATGGGGGCACCTGCGTGACTCTCAGATAGGTGCCAGGGGAAACGCTCCTCAGCCCAGATGTGATGACTGATAGACACGTTGCACGATATGCAACGTTAGTATTTGTTGACAACAAGGGGCAAAAAAGAAAGAAGACCTGTGCAACTGTCATGATGTAAATGACGACAACACAATTTCCTCCAATGAGAGAAATCCAAACAGTAGTGTATTAACAGAGCAACGCAACACAGCAGTACTCCTATGCACAAGGACATGTCTGCTAAGGACAAACGCTCCACTGGGAACTCTCCACAGCTCCTGTCCATACTGCTGAGTCCCATTACTCTGGCCTCACTGACCTCTGCCCTGGTGGCAGCTGGTTTCCATTTAACAAAGCAGAATACAGAAGACATTCGCAGAGCCTTTTATCCATGTGTGCTCATGGCGCGCTCCAGTTTGGACTAACCTGCGGTCAAACAGTGACGGATGCAGCCTCCTCCACAGGATCCACCCTGCATCACCCCACTGTCAGCCTCCAATCTAGTGCTGTTACATTCCTGATCGAGCCAGTTTGGTGCTGAAAAATAGCACATCTTACCCAAGTGGTTCTCAAAGTGTGGGACGGGCCCCACTAGTGGGTAATAGAGAAATGACAGGTGGGGTGCGAGGAAACAGGAGAACATTCGTTTTTTTGTGCCTATCTTTAATTATGCCTTTATTTTTTGACAAGGAAGACCATAGATTCAAAACAAAATAGCCACACACAAACATAATGAGTCATAAACAGACTGACATATGAATCAAAATATCATCTGATCCGTACTGAGACTGGAAATGTAATGTGGAACCAAGATGTGAAAAAAGTATTTTAACGTTACCATTTTGCCGGCTTGATGGGATCAAATTCCCCACCTTCAAAGTGGGGAATGACAAAAAAAGTTTGAGAACTGTCTTACCCAATCACTAACTGATGTGAAACGTGAGACAAGCTTCCTAGAGTTGCAATGTAATCCCTATAATCCCAGCCCATGATTCTAATCCAATAGACTTTGTCAAATGCAGCTAAATGCGCTTTGCGGTCCTTTAGCTGTCTGTTTTGTTTGTGTCCGTTTTGTGTGTACATTCCTGGCTCTGTAAATGGGAAGCAAACATAGTGGCATGAACATTTCCAGCCAATCAACACATTCCTTCAGGAGTATAGAAGGTTTTTTTCCTGTTGTCTTTCTCAAATATCAATAATCTTGTGCCAGAATCACAGACTCTGCCTACACACAAACACACACACGCACACACACACACACACACACACACACACACACACTCAAGTACACATGAACACACATAGGATACATACACACACATGCACACACACGTTGTATTGATAACTCAAAATGTATTTTATCATAATGTTGTAATATGGTCTGATATTGATGGTAAATATATTGTCCCAAATCATAGTGTTGTAATTTGACCCATGCTTCATCACCAGTCATTTTATGCCATCCTGTCATGTCACTGTTAATGTGATCATCATATCCTATTTGGTTCTATTGATTGAGAGTAATGTGATGTGGTCTGTGACTGATGAAATCTTCCTAACTCATGTTTCTTTCCTCTTCATGCTGCAGAGAGTGGGAGAACCTGTGAGTATCAGTTTCAGCTCTGGAGAGAGAAACACACACACACACACACACACACACACACACACATATACACACATACCCATGTACATACATGCACACACACACACACACACACACACACACACACACACACACATACACACATACCCATGTACATACAGTACACACACACACACACACACACACACACAAACACACAACTAGAGAGAGACACACACGCACATGAGTACAGTACACACACAGGGACAGAGAGAGATATATACACACACACACACACACACACACACACACACACACACACACACACACACTCAAGTACACAGAACACACATACATATACACACACACACTGTTCCACTCTCTGTTGCCAGGCCTCTGGTATATGGTCCTGCTGTGGGCTGTGGTTCACTGGGTGATTTATGGCCGTGTCATGCCCAACCTTGTAATGACTCAAAATGTGATAGAGATGGAAGGTGAGAGTCGGAGAAGAGACAGAGATGAAGAAGGAAAGAAAGAAAGAGAGACAGAAAAAGAGCCGAGGAGAGAGAGAGAGAGGGAAGGGGACAGGGACATTTTTTTTCCAAGATTATCAAATGAAGACAGAAACACATATGACACTTAGCAAAACAGTTTTCACTGTTTCCTTCACCCTGTTTCAACATATGAAGCATGGACTTATACACTGTGGTGTGTATGGTGTGTTGATATCTCAACATGAGTAAAGCTATACTCATACACACATTTTACCACCTTTTGCTGCGTAGCCTGTATGTCTGTCTATGCTGTCTGCAACGGCTACATGTTTCTGTAGTTTTGATGTCATCGCTGGTCAGCTGGTACGTTTCTTTAGTTTGAGGCCATTGCTGGTCAACTGGTAAATGTTTAATGTGAGGTCGTACTCTGATGACCGGCTCTCCCGTGTCTCCCCCCAGGAACCAGTTCAACGTGCGCCGCATGCACACCGCCTTGCGGCTCAACAACGTCATTGTGAAGAAGTCATCGGAGGCCAAGCTGGTCCTGCTCAACATGCCCGGCCCGCCCAAGAACAGGAGTGGTGACGAGAACTGTATCCTCTCAAAGCATGCTGGGAAAGCCCACATGTGGCCGTTGTGTCAAAAGGTTCTGTTTATATGAAATGGCTATTCCATTATTTACTATTTACTTTATTGTTTCCTGCTTACTGCTGAAGTCAGTAATATGTTAAAGTAATGTTTGTTCTAATCTGACATTATCTTTAGACCATTCCCCCATTATATTGACTGGACTTGTTGCTGGACTCCATTACCCCATCACTGTTGGCACTGAGCTCTCCCAAGTGGGGTGATTTGTGTTCTGGAAAAGTGGGTAACCTGGCTCACTAAATGAACTGATTCTAATTAGCTCGACTCTTTAGCCAGGTAGGTACGCTAATTGGTGAAATCACTTTAGTTAAGTGCACAGGTAATAGAACCAAGACATTTTAGAACATTTACTCTCTGAACCTGGGGTTTCCCACCTCTGGCTGATTGATGATACGATAAGATCGTACGTGTGCACTATTCCTGTGCACTATTCCTGTGCGTTGTTGCTGTCCGTAACACACGGGTCTCAGACATGGAGTTCCTGGAGGTGCTGACTGAGGGACTGAACCGAGTGCTGCTGGTGCGCGGCGGAGGTCGGGAGGTCATCACCATCTACTCCTGAGATGCCTGCCCACCAACACCCCACCCCCCGAACCCTCACCTGTCCAATCAACTCCTTACCCTCTGGCCTCACCCCCTCCCCCATGTATTTGAAGTCCACCTCCACCATGCTCAACTCTGTCACTGTCCACCAATGCCTGCCCTCTCTGAACTAATCATGCTGCAGCTGAAGGTCTGTCAGATAACTAGGCCCCGCCCAGCCCTCTTTAGACTCCACCCCCAACAGTAAGACCAATACACTCTCGGAATAAAAACTTATCACAGAGCAATACCCCCCACCCCACTCACCCCACTCCCCAAAGTAGCTGGAGGATCTTTAAGCAACCCAACCTGCAAAGACCCCCCCCACCCCCCCCAGACAGCAGCCCTAAAAGCCCCCCGGTCACTTGTCCCAGAAGCCCCCAGCTTCGGCCCTCTTTGCAGCTGCCCTCCCCTGACCCCATCTCTCAGCGCAGAGCACCAGAGACGAAGATAAAGAAGAAGAGGAAAAAGAACAAGCTGCAGATCTCTGGCTCACTGCCGCCCCCCTGTGGTGTGTTCAGAGCATGCTCAGTCTAACTGTCGTCCACAGACGTCTGCTCTCAGTGAGTCTGCCACCAGCACGCATCTGCTGTCCTTGCGTCCGTCTTGCGTCCGTCCGTCCCTCCGTCCTTCTGTCTGTCTGTCCTCATCATTTGTGTTCCACAGTCATGCGGGACAGCTGACAGGGGTGGGGGGTAAGAGGATGAAGGGCCAGGGTAGTTGTTTTGGTTTTCTGCACCTTTTGTTGTCCACAGTGTATGTCAGTGTGTAAGTGTATGTGTGTGTGTGTGTGTGAGTGTTTGTGTGTGTGTGTGTGTGTGTGTGGGGGGGGGGGGTGATAGAGTTTGTTAGATCTGTTAGGTGTGTTCATGCTCATGAGACAGTGAGAGGGCAGTTTGATGCTGCCTGTCCCTAGCAATGACAGCGAGTCCAACTCCCTCTGAGTCATGTGGGGCTAAGAGTGATGAGCGAGACCCCCTGCGCTTCTCCCTTCCATCAGCATTTACATTGCTTCTCATTGTTGCTGTTTTTACATCCATCCATCTCCTGAAGTAAAGTTGTGATGAAATGGTTCCTCAGAGGACAGTGGAGGGAACTAATTAGTTCTTGCTCGCTGGTTGATCCTCTGGACCCCGCCAGTCACTGCCGTCGTGGGTTTCTGAGGTGGACGGTCACACCCTCACACACTCGTCCCTGTGTGTTGCAAACATCTTAATGTTCCTTTAACGTTGGAAGTGGCCCACTGCCCCTCCTAGACTGCCACGTTTAGTGCCAAAAACAAATCCGACTGGTGAGGACTGTCACCCTGCTGGGACTGCTTGACAAGACAAACAGACGGTCCCAAGATAGAACTAGCATCCGATTGGAGATCGACACGTGGGAGAAGATGAAAAAGAAAACAAAGCAAAACAAACAAATAGAGGGAAAAAATAACGCCCCCTGTGGGCAGATGTAAATAGTGTACACTGTTACCTGATGCGTTGTGAAATATCAGTGTGGTATTTTATTTTGTGACTAACTACTATAACCAGTTTGTAGACAGGAAAACGTTCCTATCTCACAGGGTCAGCTTTGAAGGCTTGTGATTGGCTGGAGACTCCTCTACCCATGATTCCCATGGGTCCTGTGGGCGGAGCTTAGGCAAGCATCATACCTGCACTGGCAGCCACTCTGCAACAAGTGATTTCATGACTTCAGCTGTTGTAAGCCTAAGTGTGTGTGTGTGTGTGTGTGTGTGTGTGTGTGTGTGTGTGTGTGTGTGTGTGTGTGTGTGCGTGCGTGCGCGCGCGTGTGTGTGCGTGCGTGCGTGCATGTCGTGTGTTTGCATGGCTGTATGATTTTATTTTTAAAAAAAATCAGTTTATGCTAGATTGCATAAAGTATGTGAGTTATCCATCTTTTTAAAAAAAAAATACAAAAAAGTGAATTTGTTGCCTATCCGTCTGTGTAGCTATCCACATATGTAACTATCTTGCAAATATACATTTTGTTCTATTATATCAGAGCTATATCATAAACCAAAATACAAATGTTAAAGATATATAAATCCTATATAAAAGTTTGCCAAAATGAGATGCATGTGCCATATGAAGATAAAAAGAGACACAAAGAGCAGATTAATTCACTGCTGCTTAACGATGTGAAGAAGATGATTCTGATTGGTCATGTTGAATAGGAGGCTGGAATGGGAAAATAAGGTTACTATGGAGATCGAAAAGGAAACAAATTGGAACTCCAGCGTCTGAATCTGAACTCTATGCATTACTAACATTAGGAGGAGGCAGTCAGCCATAGCTACAGCATAGAGTGAGATGAGTATTTATTTTAACATGACTTTATTGGTAGATAAATGCAGACATAAATGCATATTCATACATTCAAAGTGCATTTTTGACGGAAAGTGCAATAGGTCAAATCTGGATTCACATTTCACTTTGTTGTTTATTTTTGTACACATATTTATATTAGAGGATTTTATTTTACCGTTGATATCATAACAGATGTTTTATGTTTGTACTATGACTTAAGGTGTTTTGATCACTTGCACTTGTGGTAAAATTAGTTATAAATATATATAAATATATAAATATATATATATGATTCATCTGAGAGAAAATGGTATAGTTTACAGAATACAATATTATGTTTTACAGATGTATGAAATATATCCCATGGGTCATGAATGCTGCTAGATTATTAATAGATTATTGTACTGTGTGTGAGTGTATATAGAAAAAAATATTTACAAAACTATTTACAAAGGAATATTAAAATATCAGATAAAGGGTAAACACAGAGATACATATCAGACTAGGAGGTCTCGCCTTCTGTTCAAATGTTCCTTTGGAATGGAGGCTGATGATTGCCTTATGTGAGGAGTTACTGCAAACTAGAAATCAGAATGGCCGTCTCAGTGAGTCCTCTTGCGAATGAACGGATAGAGGACCTTAGCTGACGCTGACCTGACCTGATCAAATGAGAGTCTCAGACAGGCTAAATGAGGTGAACTGAATTTGCAGACGTTTCTAGGGTCTGTGAACAGACTCCATAGAGTTTGCGTTGTTAAGTCAAGTAGAACCAGTAAGGGTAATTTTTGTGACTTGCCTGAATTCCTTTGAGGTCTTAAGAACACTATTGTTTATGGTCTAATTCTTCATTATGAATGGGAACCGTTTGTGTAAACCTGCCAAATTCTGAACCTAGGGCTAGCTGCTTTCCTCAGACTAGCTTGTCTTGCTTCAGGCTCGGTCTGCAGACCAAACCTGAGTTCCATGGGACCAACTTATCAGCCAGCGCACGGATTTGCCAGCAACATGGTGATGCCCTTATGCATGAAATCAGCTGAGTCGGCTATCTCTGTTCTGTTATTTATTCCCTCCCTCCCTCATTGTTTTGAACTCTGACGTTATATTCGGATCAGTGGTTTAGGGGGCTTTTTGTCTTCAGCATCAAAGCTGAAGCATTCAGACAAGTTAAACTTGTCTTACTGTGAAACAAGTCAGTGTTGCTGACTAAAGACATATGGCTTTTTTGACGATCAGAAACTAGTGCACATATGTGTTTGTGTGTGTGTGTGTGTGTGTGTGTGTGTGTGTGTGTGTGTGTGTGTCCCACAATAGGAGCTCACACAATTGGTTTAAAAAAAAATATCATAGCATGCTTGAAATCAAAGGGGAGGACAAACTGATTATGGAGACCATGCACTGACTTCTCTCTTAGGGCAATCAGCACTTAAAATGACCTTTCTCCTGAGCTGAATGAAGTTAAGGTATTGTTTTATTTATTACCTGACAATGATATTGATCCAATATCAGAGCATCGCCTGCGTTGACTGAGCCTCTCTTCGTCTCAAAAGTAGACACCCACAGGTGTGATGTGGTGAGGGCAACGGCCCCTCCATTTGTGTTTCTGTATTTTATTAACTTCCTGTTTGCATGGTCTCTGTGGGGTATATTTGTTTAAGCTGTGTGTGTAGCTCGTGGTGGGCCATTAGTAGAAAAGGCAGAAGCCAGTGGGGAGAAAACATCTCGCTTTGCCGGTGTGGTGATGTACCATTCTAAAAACACAGTGGTTGCAGATGCACTCTATATCCCTAGCAAAAACAAAAAACATAACAAAATAAAAGAGTACATGGTATTGTAACTGTGGTGTTTTAATATAAATAGATTCACGTTACACTAGTAGGAGAATCTGTGTGGTGAATGAATGGCTCCTAGACGTGTTTCTCTTAGCTTTGGATGTACAGTCCTACTGCTTTCAGGCACTGTAGCCAACTTTTGTTGTGTGGTTATACTGTTTTTGAGTACCAAATGCGTGGTCTTCATTTTTTTTCTCAATGTTGTGTGCAATATTGATTTTCACTTACTGCCTGAAGAATAAAAAAAGTGTATGTTTTATTTATATTTGTTGAGTAGATTGTTCACTGAGTTTGACTTTGTCATGGGAACATCAGATAGCGGTGGTCCCTTTTTGTCTTCTGATGTGCGAATGCTCATGAGCCTACCTGTCACCAAGCTCTTCTGTTTCAACTGAAATGAACGTCACGTCTGTTTAGTAGTGGCTAGCTGTAAAAGCACTTTATACAGCCAAGAGCTAAGATTCCTTGTATACAAAGATGTGGAGGGCCACAGTTCAATGCTGTTTTAGTGAGTCAAAACTGGATCAGTAAAACGTTGATCCATACCTCCCTCTGCTGGTGAAAATTAACATTGCCGCTAAGTAGAGGTGAATCTGCATGCCATCACTTTGTGATTTCAACAAAACTGTACTCACTCCTCCATTTGCGGGCAGACTTTTCACCGTCCCCTACTCACTAAGAGCTGAGGACTGACTTTGAGATGCCTCTGGTGGATCCATCAGATCCATCAGATCCGAACCAGGGGTGTTCAAAGGTCAGCTTTTGGGGGCATATACTACCTATTGACTTTCCTCTTATGCTTAAGGGCATAAGAGTGTTTTCTTTGGCATGCATAGCAAACTTTTTTTCCATTTACCAAATTTATTAATAATAGTGATGTAAAATGATCGTATGTGTCACTGAATTTGTTCTTTGACCACCTGTAATCTCCTTATACTCCCAACACTGTACCCCCCCCCCCCTCACTAAACCCCTTATCCCTCTACAGACCACTTGTGTGAATGCAGCATACCTGAATTTTTTATCAAAGATTTTAAACAAGCTCTTCCACATCTGGGCGGGGTTCTAGAGGGACTCTTTTGGAGATCTCACTCCTCACTTACAATGTTTTACTGTTAGAAGATCAATCTCTCCATATAAAAAACAGGATGCAATCTTTCAAACAGGACTGTAAAAAAGAAAATTGTTATGAAACAAAAACATTTAATGAGCCTTTTTTAAAATAAGTAACTCATATTAATATGAAATTTTTTGTTGAGATTTATAAGAGGCTAGCCCTGTATTTACTCCAGTAAATACCCCAGTTTAGGCTTCTCTGAAGGGCTGTTGAGAATGTTTGTGTCACCCATATAGACTTACGCCTACGCCTCCTCCTGATAGTAGTCTACTTCAGATGAAACTGAACCGTCAACGGCGAATTGCATGCTCTCAAGCTACCTACATCTAAAGATGCACCACCGTTGTTATTTACGCACGAGCCCTGGGACTGCCAACTCCTAAGCACACCACGCATTTCCAAAGCGCAGCAGGCCTATCCATCCTCACACACTTGCTCAATCTCCCTGCGTTGCTATGACAACACTGATGCAGTTCCCATAGAGCCCCGTCCAGCCTGATCGCGATTCAACGCATGCACATAACCTGAGGAAATGTATTTAGATATAACTGTTATTGACAATGTTTAGTGGTATCTAGTGTTTTATTCATGTTTTTCACCAATCTGCATTTTGTTTATTGAGCAGTATGAAGCTGTCATTGTGTTGGGCACATTTTCTTATCTTGGTCCATCAGTGTCACCTAGGATGGGGAAAGGTGTTTACATTGGTTTTAGTATGTTATGTTTGATGTGTACAGTTGTATTTATCTTGTCTTGAAACACATTTTACCTTCAGATAAATTTACCAAAGCATCTTTAGTCATCTTCTCACTTGTATCAAATCTCATTTCAAAGAATTAAGATCAAATTTGAGTGATTTGATTTAGCAAAAGTATTAGTTTCCAGTATTTCATTCATGCCTTAAACTATTGCTGGAATGGGCAGCTAACTGTAAACACATCAGTGCTTTCAACACTTCACCATTCAGGCCTACTTTCAGTTCATATGGCCATTAAAGTATCAATTCCTAAATTAACAAAAAAGCAACACACCTGAGTCTACAAAGATATGTAGCATTATCTACGCCATTTAAGTCAATAGTGAAATGCAGATGCTAAATTGCATTGCCTATGCATAAAAACAAAACAGGTTGTAGGCTACCTGTTTGTGCAACTGCACAATTCTCAACAAAGTGAAATAACTTGAAGCTTCAACCTACATTCCAATTTGTTTTTAATTCTTTGTAACGTTGAAAAAGTTAAGTATGAATGTTTTAAACAAAGTGGATGTATAGTAGATGCTCAAGAACCATTTTCCCACCGTGTAAACATCTTTCCCTCCGCCCAACATCCTCCACTGCTTCTTGGCTAGCTCTGAAGTGACACGTAGTCTGCTGAACATATGTGTTTTTTCTGTGCTAAACCTTGTGTGAAGGCGTGTATGTGGGTGCGTGTGTACTTATATGTGCACTCCTGAATGATTTGGGGTGGGTGAGGGGGGGGTAGAATGAGGGAGGTTGGGAGGGGGCAGAAGATTCATTTGTATATACATAAGGTACAGTTAGTGTTGAAGTGTTTATTTTTTTGTGTCGGTGTAAGTTCAATATTTTAAAGGAAATAAATATGTATTCTCTATAGTCTTTCATGGTACACGAAAAATATCAACTGTAGTTACATTTCAAATGCTTCTCTCTATGGCTTCTAGCAATGGCCCATTCCATTTTATAGAATTGCCAGCACAAATGCAATAAACTAATACCATTTTAATACAACTTCTGTGTACAAAGCTTTATTATGACAATGTACGGGGGGGGGGGGGGTTAAGAAATGCCAGAATATCCTTCACACTTTTTATTTTAGTGACACTGGAGATCTTCAAATATTTACAAAGTCACAAAAATGTATAAAAGCAACATTACTTGTCAGAATTGCCTATATTCAGGGCTCACAGTAAATTAATTCTGTACATGCAATCATCTAGTTGCCAGAAGTCAAACTCCTATGAAAATGGCTGACAAAACAGGGAAGTCACTAGTAAACTGAATTTTCTTTTTTTTTTTCATTTATTAAAAAAAAAAGTACACATATCAATGCAGGCTTGGAAAAGGAATATTTCTTTAAAAAAAATGCATTTACAAATAGCTTGGGGGGGGGGGTGAAAAAACAGATCACCGAGTCATCTCTGAAACAAATGAAGAACACACCAGGCTCAGACCAGTACCAGAGTCGATCACAAGCCAAGGCGTCTAACCATTTCAGACAGGATAAATAGCAACAAACAAAAACCAAAAATCACCTTCAACTGGCTACAGTCCAGTCCATATCTGTTGCCCCAGTCTGGGGTTCCGTTCAGTAATGGCGGGGGTAGTGGGACATAGGCATCCCCTGTCCCATTCCCTGAGTCATGCCAGGGCTCATGCCCTGACCCATGCCAGGCCGAGGGGCAGCCGGTGGTGCGCTGCCTGAGTTTACCAGATGGTTGATGGACGGGCCGCTCTGGATGAGGGTGTCCAGGGCCTTCTGCACACTGGGGTTGTCAAAGTTGATGCCCGTCCCCGTGGAGAGGCCAGGGGGCCTCGGGGCACCCTGGGGGGCCATCATGCGGCCGGCGGGGGGACCGTAGCCAGCGGGGGGCGCGTTGCCCTGCGGGCGCGGCTGAGGCCGCATGCCCATGACTGACGACGCCGTGGGGCTCATCTTGGCCATGCCCACGCTGCCGTGGGACGGTGGCATGCTGGCCTGCTGGGTGCCCATGGAGGAGCCGTAGCCCTGGGGCTGGGAAGGCCCAGCCGCACCGACAGTAGGGGACGCTGCCGAGCTCCCGGCCCCGCTGTTGAACAGGCTGAGGATCTTGGCCTGCAGCTCCTGCTGGTGGTTGGCAGAGGGGGCGGGCGAGGGCTGGTGGGCAGGGGGCTGGTGAGAGACGGCAGGCATGGCCATGGGCTGGGCAGGGGGCATGGCCTCGTGGGTCATCGCGGGGGCAGTGTGCACAGCGTGGGAACCTGCAAGACAAACAAACACAAGCAAACGCCACTTAGCTGGGTCTCAGTCTAAATTGGATATACAGCAAATACAATTACACCGAAAGGATGCCAATCCATACCCATCCATATAACAAACATCTACAGATCCTCAAATTATAAACACCACCTAGTGAAACCATTCATGACCACGGTGAATTTGTTTTGCAGCCTATAGTTTGCTTGTTTGGTCCGCAGCAGGCAAAAAATACACAATGTTGCACACAGACTTGGTCCGGTTCAGTTTCACATATGCATAGTTTCTAAACTGACCAAATCATGTAATAATTGAAGAGACTGCTCCGTCACGTCACTTACTTTTGGTGTATCTTCCATTCATTAACAGCAACTTTGGAGTTACACACTGGGGTAATAGTCTGTTTGTACCTCTTCACACATCCATGTTTGGGCCTATATAACGTGAACCGTGGACAATCTCGCATGGCATTTATTTAGGCAGTGAATAGGAAATTAAGTTTACCTACTTTTACCCACAATTCAGTGATCTTAACTCCCATAATTCATTACAACTAGACCATCGGACCCGTTTCTTTCAGGTTTGCTTTCTCACCAGCGGGACCACCCCAGAGTTTGTTAGATGGTGCGGACCAAGACCACCTTTTTTTGGAGGTCTCGAACCGATCAATTTGGTGCACCCCTGAGTACTGCATTCCGACCGACGCAAACAAACTGAAACACAGGCTCAAACACACTCTAGTTGCATGTTGGTGTGAAAACACCCTTAAACTCTTTAAAGCACTTAAAGTACTAGCTGAAGAAAGCACAAATCAGTTTACATGTTTTAAATCAAAGTAAGTGGCTAAAGTGACCTTTCACCAGGAGCTTTTAAGCCTCAGCTACAGCAGGTTCTCTAGAACATTGGTTCCCAAAGACTGGGTCGCAGGAGATTTTATTTGGGTCGCCAGCACAATTTATGTTGTGTAATAGGCCTAGCTTATACCATTTAACCAGGAAAGCTATCAGTTTTCTATTAGGATATAGTTTGTTTACCACAGTGACCGCCCTAATAGCTCTGAAACTGGGGGCGAATGCGTCGCAGAGGGGGCAGCGGGCATCTCACTCGCAAAAGGAAACATTTCTGTGGGACGCCTGTTATGGACCTCGCAGTTGCAAAATGCAAGGGACATGAATCAGCATGAACATTAACGGACAGCTTCCGTTGACCGATTAAAATCTAGTGACCATGCTGTCAACTAAAGCAGACATTTGATACCGGGCATGGCTATTCAATTTGCGTCATAGGCTGATAGTTTCGATTTTAGATGCACTCTTTAAAGTTAATAGCAGCCTCCTCACATTCCTTATCATTTCAGATTTAAAATGCACACCAATGCATTATATAAGGTTACAATTGAAATGGACATTTTAAAAGCTAATATTTTCTCTTTTTTTCCCCTCACAAACTCTATTATCTTTTGGCTATTGCGCAAAAGCCTCTTATTCTGAAATGTATTCATTTCACATTCAACAACATAGCTTGTCACAACATCAATACACAGCCTTAGTATAAGGCTTACAAACAAGCAAACGTTTAACTTGCGGATTCAATGCGGATTCAACTTTCCAAAGAAACCGCCAGAAATAGGCTACGATATAACAACTTGAGTTATTTGCTATGTTTACATCGGAATTAACACTGTTATGGATTCATTTGTCTGCAATGCAACGTAGCCAACATCTCTACAACATCTCTCTTTAGATACTGTATACAGGAACAGCTTACTATGTTGAAGAGTGACGATTGCGTAGAATGCAAGAATATCCCCAAACTCTCGGATGCGCATTAAAACGTTATCTTTTAGGTAACTTTCCACGCTGATGGTGCTAAAAATGCAGCACAACTGTGTTCAATGCAGGATGAGGAAAACCTGAGGTTGTGTGTTTGTACAGAACTGAGCGAGAATTTTAAAGCTTTGAAAATATTTAACATTGTTTCATGTGTAATTGAGATTGCAGAGTTGTGGGAAACTGAGTCAGTGCATCACCAATCCCTGTAATAGTAGTGGTAGTAGGCCAGACCTAGGCGCTATTACGTATACATATGACAGTGTAGAATGGTAAGGGTTTGAGAACCTGTGGCCTAAAACAATATTGGTGGTTGCATGTTAGATCTGAAGTGAAATGGGTCGCGATGGTCTGTCATTTTTAAAAAGTGGGTCCCCAGAAAAAAAGTTTGGGAAATACTGCTCTAGAAGGTCCGACACTGTCGAGCATTCTTACATACAGTGCCACTGGGAACTTCTATGGGTTGCTGTTTAATAATTATAATTATTAATTAATTATTAATTACTTATTATTATAACATGTACATCTATCCTCGTGTACTATGCCACTAGCTATAAACTACATGGTAATATTGGAGGTCAACTTATGAATTTTATGGAGTCAGATTAATCGTGGTTTCTTGCCATATTGACCACTGATGCATTCATTCGTCATAATGTTTAAGATGAATGTTTAATTTAAACTTTGCGCCAAAGTGATTCTTTATAAAGCCAATTTTCAATCAAGATTCAGAACGAGATGATCTTCAACACTTTATAAACCAGCAACTTGATGCAATATGCATTCTAAAAAAAACTGGGGATCCAACTCAGTTGCAACACCACCTACGTTTTCATAACACTTTTGCTACACCACTCATTGTGGCCAGATATGAACTAGCTGATAAGCCAACAGTCCATAAATGTGCGTTTGTTTTTGTAACTTTATTAGCATGGCTGTTTTGACTGATGTTGTGCAGACACCAGTCTTCTTCAACACTGGGTTAACCCATTTACTCCTAAAATGCCTGCTAAAAACGCCTATAGAATCCTATGGCATTCTAGACTAAATAACCTTATTTCCTGAGGGTTTTCTGAAAACATACTAAATATTGTCAACGTCTACCAAAATTTAATATCTAGAAACATGAAATAAAAAGCATGCTGCAGCATCCAGCGGGAGGGTCAATGTTGCGCTACGCAGCATCCAGCTGGAGGGTCAATGTTGCGTCATGCAGCATCCAGCGCGAATGGGTTAATAAGTATTTCTCTGCCTCTCCTTTGGCAAAAACTTTGACTGCTGGACTGATTGAATAACAACACATCATAACTGCTCTGAGGTAAAAGCATTCCTTGCCACTGTGATTTGACATGATGAATCTTTTGCAACGGCATGCAACAGTTGGCAACAACGTGCAACGTTGAATTAAAACTGCTGCAACTTGTCTCTGCAATAGTTTCGTCTCGTCGCAAATCTTATGAGCTGGCCTTTACACGATGCATCACAGGCTGCCTTATAGTGTCCGTATGTATTTGTCTATACATAGACATGACATGGACATTTTGACAACTCAATAAACAGCCTACAGTGGGCAATTCTTCAGAATCATGCACCACTGTGTGGATTTGCAGGCAGTATGTGTAAGTGTGTGTAAGTGTGTGTGTGTGTGTGTGAGTGCGTGGTTACATGTGGATGTTGGCTGCAGTACGGTGGCTTACCAGCATGGGGATCAGCGCTGCCCCTGACCAGACGCTCGCGTTTGTCCCTAAGGTACTCAATGAGGCGGTCAAGCTCCTCTGGGGTTAGGAACCTGAAAGACAATATAGAAAATGCTTAAAATACAGTATGTCTGTGCACCATGATAAACATGGAAGTATATGGAGAGTTTGGTTCCACAACGCTATAAATCCATTTTTGAAAACATTAATAAGTCATGTTATTTAAGTGTGTATTTCGGGTAATATCAATACAATTGCAGTTCTGTTGTTTTGATTGATTATAAAGATAAAATCAAATAACAGCCAACTACATTTCCAAAGAATATAGTATTTAGGAAACAAACTTCATGTTTTGGGAGGTATATATATGGGTTTGCCAACATTTTGCTTTAGAAGTCAGATTTGTGATCACCTTAGTACTATCAAAAGATGGTCCAGGGCAGCGTGCCTATTCTCCACTAAACTACAAACACTGGGTGGACATGTTAGGTGGGCATGTCAGACGTGTGTGTGTGTGTGTGTGTGTGTGTGTAGTGACCTGTTCTCTGAGAGCAGTGTGACGGTGGACAGCAGAGAGACTGGGTGAGCCTCCTGGTCAAGCTCCCTAAGGAGCACGTCATCGGCCATCTTGGCGGCCTTGCGGGCGATCTCCTCGCGCTCCTTGTCGCGGTGCTCCGCCTTGTAGACGACGTAGTTCTGCTCCACCAGCACCATGGCATCCTGCATGGGCATGTTCCGGTGTTCTGCACACACAAGCACAACGCAAAGGCTTATAATCATACACGTTAAAACACCCCCATTCATTCACCAAGCCAATGAAATAGCACTAGTTTCCATGATGTACTCTACCCAAACACACAGAGTAAGATGTACAAAACTTGTGAATCAATCTGTGGCAAATCAAAATAGGTGGCTATGGTGACCTTAGCGCAGGGGTGGGCAAACATTTTGGCTCACGGGCCACATTGGGTTTTGAAAATTGGCCGGCGAGCCTCACGCACACGCACGCCCCCCCCCGAATTATCTATTATTTATCCTGAACATGTACTTTGTGCATTGTATGTGAGGTAACGTTATTCAGTGGGAGCTGGAGGAGTACCTTGTGGTGTGCCAAACAGGATGTTGACAGTGCATGAGCGATGCACCTGATGCTGCTGGGTAATTATGATGGCGAAGGGGGTGTGTGCGCGCCCCACGTCCTCCAGCGCCTGCGACAGCGACACCTCCGTGTTCAGGAAGATCAGGTCCACCACCATGCCCAGGTCTCTCACCTTTCTGCCTACTGTTTCAGCATACTCTCTGTTAAAAACACACAGATTCACAAGAAATGTTACTATTGGTTGTCTGACAACATGGAAAGGACACCTACATAGAAACGCCTATGTCTCTATCTGTAGAGAGACTTGGCCGATACCGATTTCAATCATTTCTGTTCCTAATAAAAGTTTAGAACTAAAGAGATTTAAACATCAGCCAAGGTTTAAAGTTTTCCCCTTTAAAGTGGCAGTTACAGTCTCACAGGCAAAATGCCTCAAACCTTGATCTTTAGCTTTCACTTCAACCCAGTGGGTTTAAGAATAGCTACAACAGAAGCTGCACTGCAGCGTCAGCTACGAATAATTTATTAACCACAAACGGATGCATTCCATTTCAGCCATGAACAAGTGAAAGGTTTTATTTATTACTGAAGCAGTTTATTTCACACAAAGGCTGCCCCTTAAGTGTAAAAGTACTGGGTTTTACTCTCGCAGCAAAGTTAAACTTCAAAGTATTTCACAACAGAGACACTAATTAACTTTCCCTATGAAGCATACTGCCTGTGACCAGTACACTGGGAGCAGAGGCAGTGGGCAGGGCTCCAGAGTGCGACCAATTTGGTCGCATATGCGACCTAATTTTTCAAAAGTGCGACTAAAATAAATCGGAGGTCGCACCGGTGCGATCAGCTATTCGAGAGAGGAAAAAATGTGTCCGCATTGAAACTCTACCTTTGGTTCAATAACAGACACATATTTGGCCAATATCGTGGTTTAAACAAATCAGATAGTGAAGGGCGGGATCTCCCCTCTGATTGGCCGTGGCCCAGTGCCTGTGTGTAAATTTGAAACTGCGTGTGCCGCAGAGAGAGAGAGAGAGGTCAGAGACCCGTCAGATAAACAGTGTGGATGTAGTTGCATTACAGTGTGGTCACATAGGCCGAGATAAATGTCCCTCTCCTCACTGCCTTTCCGATCCCAAACCGATCAGACGAGCCCGAGATGATGATCAAGTTTATCGTTGTCTACGATAGATAGGCCTAGTGAAACTTCCCTTCACCAAGTTCAGTCCGAAATAATTATTCATCAAAAAATAGTTTGAACGTAAACCCGACGTACAGGAATGTCACTTGTGCCAAATTTATAGGAGTCATTGTAGGTGAAAAGACGTCTTAAAATTGCGAACAATGCAAGGCCTTCCCGAACGACAGAGATACAGATATCGCCGAAAAGGAGTGCATCATTGACCGCAGTTACATGCAGGGAGTAACCCGGTTTTCAACAGCAATATTCGTTTTGCGCACGATTTGTGTAAACTCATTCTGATGGCATCAATCAATTTAATCCTGTATTTGGCGCAAACCGAATATCGCTGCTACATATAAAGCCCGAATATTCCCTGCATGTATAGCTGTGGTCATTGTGTACGGTGAATTGAATGGACACATTTAGATCGAGCATGGCAAGTCATTGCAATAGCCTATAATAATAGACCTACCATTTCGTTACTGCATTAACCATAGTGATGTTCTTATTGAAAATTTAATAATACTAAAATCAAAAAGTAAATTGCATTGTGGGGCCGTCAAATGATTATTGCAATCATCATTGCAAAATCACATAAAAATCCCCCAGGCTACTTGGAACATCTCTTTAAATTGTGCTCATACATTTCTATGGAAGATGCTAGCATGGCGAGCTGGTTTAGCCAAGGCCTAAAGACAGTGGCGCAAAAAGTGGGTATGCGCTATATGCGGCGCATAGGGGCGCAGCTCCATGGGGGCGCCAAAGCGATGGTAAAAAAAATATATATATATTTGGTATTTTCTATATGTAGCTACTGCTGTCCGTTTCTAAATCATTTCAACTTTTTCTCAATGTTCTATAACATTTTAGAGGACTAACAGGCTAGAGTAGGCGCCCTATCTCATAAGATTCCATTATAGAATTTTGACATAGAAGAGGGAGTGGGGGCGCCGTGATCGCTGGGCGAGCAGATAGGCCTACGAGTAGTGAGTTGCCGTCTATGGAAAAAGATGGATACAGCAAAAAAAAGCTGTTGACGACTAAAAATAGAAAAAGAAAGAGGGAAAAAGAGATGGCATGTCAAGGGATGCAACAGCAGTTAAATAAGTGGACAGTGAAAGGCAACAGGTAAGATTTAAAGTGATGAAGCCTGTACTTGGAGGCTTGCAAATATGAATGTTAACAGACTAACTAGCGTTTGTTAAGCATAATGCCGATTGAAATATAGCCTATTCCATTCAGATAGCTAGGTGGCTACCATGCTCATAGCCTACTGCACTTTTAATGGCCAACTGCAAACAGAAATGTCATGCTAGCAGTAACTCATTACATTTTTCCATATCCTAACAATGAAGGCTCCTTGTAATAACTTAATATTGTGTTGTCAATGTGGTGCAAACAAACAAGGCTAGAGTGCCTATCAGCCTTATCCATTGTGAGCATTAGCTGGCAAAAGGACGTTATGAGAACCGTTTAGACTCTCTTAAAGTGGCAATGCACCATTTATCAATACTTATCAAGTATAACATCAAGTTAAACATCAAATTGGCAGCATTTCTTTAAAAACATATTCAATAGACACTAATACACATTAATAGTGTAAATTATTGGTCTTTTGTTTTGATTTAGTTTGTGTTTTTTTGTTTTGTTTTGTTTTGGGTTTTTTTTTGGGGGGGGGGGGGGGCGCCAATATTGTTGTTGCATACCCCTCAAAAATGGGTAGTTGCGCCCCTGCCTAAAGATCATGAAGGATAGTATGTAAGACATTGAGCCATAGATTTGAAGCCTTTAAAAGACGTGCACTGTTAATTTACTCACTGTTTTTACACACATTTTTATTTAATTCATCTTGAGATGTTTTAAGTTTACATTTCAGCTCAGTGAAGCACTTAAAGTACCAACACTTCATTAAGTTACTTTTCTTGTAGAATTGTAAATCATAAGTCATAGGACAACCTATATAGGACAGTAATTAAGGGAAAAAAGTGAACCTGCTGCGGTGTTAAATGCAATGTGGTTGAAAATTTGGGTGCACCTAAATTTTGTGCTGGTGCACCTAAGAAAAAAAGTTAGGCGCACCAGTGCAACCAGTGCAAAAAGTTAGTCTGGAGCCCTGGTGGGCCTAACCAAAGTCCTTTTAGGCAAGTCCCTCCACTCGGCGGCCATATACCAACGTTTTATGGGCACTCATCGGGCACAGTCTTTGGGTCGAACTGCGCGTGCGCAAGGCTTCAACACATGATTGGCACGATGTCTTCACAACACACCACATGATTGGCTCAATGTATTCACATGTCGATGTTTTGCCGAGGAAGGGGTGGGATATGTGTAGACAACGGCCATATTGGCGTGACAAACTAGTCCCATGCATTTCTATGGAGTATTTTTTGAGTGCTGTGTCTCTACATTAGAAAGTCTCTGGCCTTACTTCTGTAGCTTGTTAACCACGATGACCGAGCAGTCGACAGGGCGCTCCGTGTCATAACGCCGCTGCAGCTCCTCGTAGTACTGCCTGTAGAGCTCATTCCTTCTGCGCTCACCTTCTGGTATGCGATCCTCTGCACACAGACATCATTAATACTCACTTCAGGAAAGTCACACTTTCAATTTAAAAGGGTTTGCAAGTAACTACAGAATGCACATTTGAATAGACAACAAGAATATTTAACAGGAGGATTGAGTGTGAACAGCAGATTTTAGATTACAGCAATCCATACACGATATGAATTCTACATTTTATTTAGCCCATTTGCACGGCAGGCTAATTTCACACTAGTGAGGTGCTGATACAACCTGGTGTGAACAGATCGGTCCCAAGAGAGTCATTGACTGTTTGAATCTTTACTCTGACGGCCGCTTTAAGAATGGAAACTCACCTTCCGGCTCTCTGCGGCCGCCGTTCCATGCCTCTCCTCTGTAAGGCTCTCTCCCGAATGGCTCCTTCTTGCGGTAGTACTCATCCACTCCGCGGTAGTAGCGATCATAACCCTCCTCCCTTCAAGACCATTGTGCATCATGAGTTAGACTATTTCAATTAACACCTATACTTTTGTTGAGGTTAGCCATGGTCCAATAGAAAAAAGCCATCGGAAGCATTTAAGCAACTCTGTTACATTACATTAGTAGTCACTTAGCTGACGCTCTTATCCAAATCAACTTAGTGACTAACTACAGGGTCAGTCTCCTGGGATAGAACTCACAACTGTCTGGTGTTCCATTTGCAATTCCAGATAACTGGCCACCACCACCACCACCACCAACACTCATATACTTCCACCTAAACATCTGCCATCATCTAGTCACCAGCAGGAATTAGAAGGTGGTTTACATGACAGTGGCTTACCTAAAAGCAGGGTCCTTTTCTCGTCCCTCGGAGCCCCGGTAGCGTTCATAGGCAGGATCTCGGGAGTCATGATCGCGTGGGGGTCCATGGTCTCGGGGAGGTCCAGGGCGTGGCTCTCTAGAGGACTCACGAGGGGCCTCCCGGGGAGGAGGATCCCTAAGGTCACGGCCATCCCGGTGATCCCGTGAGTCCCGGCTGTGCATAGGGGAGCGGGACCGAGGGCGGCCATCTCTACCATCCCCATACCCACCACTGTACGGATGCCTGCATGGGACAAATATAACCATCAGGAAAACCAGGAAGTGGCAAAGCATCAGACCACAAGAGGCTGGCCTTGAAGTAAGCATTTAAGTTTTTTTTTCCCCTTTGTAAACAAACACCATAATACCAGTCAAGAACTTGAAACGATGGAAATTGCGCAAGTTAATTTGGTGCAACGCAAAAGTATGAATATATAGCGATATATTGATAAAACGATATATTGAACTACGAGAAGCTGTGAATTACATTTCTTCTTCGGAATGAACCGTGACAATTGTTGGACTAGGATGGCAAGTTGATGTTGCAGAACTCCTTTAGTACCTTCAACAGCACGTGTGTTCACACCGCAAACGCAAGGAAGTCTTCACCATAGAAGTCCCATGTGACAGCTGGAAGAAACGAGTCTCCTGTGAACACAGTGTTCACCGACGAGTTGCGAGCAGGCAGTAGAGAACATTTGTTTCACGAGTCAGAAGGTAGTTGTACCATACTGGTGATTTTAAATGTTTTTTCCGCAACGTCTCCACGATTCGACGACATTCGTAAGTCCACCTGGACACGTTATTGCCTAAGGCTTTTGGGACGAACTTGCCAAGGTTCAATTGTATCTCCAAACAGTCTGGTCTGCTTATGGTCTGATAACCAATACATGATCACACATGACCACTGAAAACCTATAATTCTTTGCCACAACAATGACTTGCTTTCACACATAAAACCTTCACATAGACTTGAAGTTAAACTTTTTGATATTGAGCGTTAACGTTTTTGTGCCATTATGGCGAGTTGAAAACGTTGAGACATTTTTTGCAGCATTGATTTTATGCATTGAAGGACCAGACGCAACATCGCAGCACGTACCGCTTGCTTCATGCCGTAGTTTTTTGAAAGACGACGACTGATAAAAAAACAGGTTTTGGAAAGCCCCTGGATTTACCCATATCTAAATGTTATTTGGCACTTTATATACACGTCAGTGTCCTTAATCAAAATATAAAAAGACCATAACATTTGTTTGTTGACCGATATTAGTCCACGTCTAGATTTTAAGGATGTTTTCTTAGGATTTCACGCTGTACACATCCATAGGATATTCGATGCGAATACGAATTCCATGCGACACGAATCCGGACAAGAATGATCATAATGTACGATAACGTAACAGAAACTGAGAGAAAAAGACACCCAAAGAACGACCTTCCACTTTTATTTAGTGTACTTCGAATGGGGGGCAAAGAGGACAGGACACTTGTACCACCTTTCTTATGTCTTGGAGAGGAAAAAAAACGAACCTCGGACCGCTCAACAAATCGAAGAAAGGACGAAACGATGGCCAAGAGCGTACACGAAGATTGTTGGTGGGGGAAAAAAACAAACAGTATTACCAGATGGGAAGAAACGCTGTTATGTCTTCACATCCTCTTTGTGAGCGTTACTTTACCTTCGAGGAGGGCTCGGCCGGGTTTGAGCTTTGTGTCGCCGCTCCGCTGCCATATTTATATCTGAAAATAAACCAATCCACACATTCAATATGAAAACGAAAAGAAAAAAAAAACTAAAAGCGTCCAGAGAAAAGACGTTATGCAGAGATAAAACTCATAAACCATTTTATTTATTGTGAATTTGTACATTTAAAAACATCAGTCGACACGCTGTATGAAGCCATATGGAGCAGAGGCGGTGGGTATGTTAAGCTTTGATGGACTAAACCCTCCAAAAAACAGACTCCAAAACAAAGGGTTATATCAATTTCATCACATGGCTCTGCAAGGCATCTTAATGCATTGCTCTAATTGCAAAAAAAATAAATCTTTTACTTGATATTACATAGCCCACTGTTCCAGTAATTGATTGAATGACCCCTACACTGCCAGAAAGGCTTGACATTTTACATTACAATTAACAGAAATCACATCACACTTTTTTTTAGAATTATGATTCCAAGTAAAAGTTATTTATCAAAATCAGCTCTCTGGACCGACCTGTCTTAGGAACAGGAACACAAAAAAAAAATATTGCCCAGTAGGTCGACACAGCTCCTTTTAATAGCACCACTGATAATTACAGCTGGAAAAGCTCTACTTCTTGTGTCCAATCGGCCCAATGAAAATCCCCAGAGTTGGTCAACTGCTCTGGTACACTTCTTATAAAAGTAAAATTTACAGTCAATTATATCCTTCCACAACCATGAAAAATGGTCAATTAAGGTGACCGACCGGCATATCTTAACTCAAGAACACGGTTGCTGAAGGATTTAGAAATGCATGACACAGGCCAACGGTTTTGAGGTATTCTACTGTGGAGTTCCCACCTCCACTGATCAGCTTTGATACTGCACCAATCATGGTATTGGTTACTAAAAGCCAAATAACAGGCAACAGGTCTTCTTGTGGTAGTAGTTTAAACAAGCTTATTTATTACATGGACTGGATTCCAACATCAGGGGTGTCAAATCCAAATTTCAACAAGAGTAAGTTTAAATGTTAACTGACCTTTATGCAAATCCTCTACTACAACATGTGAAACTAAACAGAAATCTGATTGGAGCATCAGTGACCTATTTTATCCTCTCTTTTGCTTGGATCGGATTAGGTTTTCCTTCATATGCACTCCCATGTAGTGACTGCCTGACAGTCTTATCAAGGCACCAGTCAGGTCTTACCTAGTTTATACCCCTTATAAAATCGACCGTTTTGTCCCGCCTTCGCTGCCTCGGCCTCTTCCACTCGTTCAAACTGCACAAATCCATATCCACGGAACATGGACAAGGCTGTTAAAAAAGGAAGATTTTTTTTCGTTTTTTTTTATTTTTTAAGAAACCTCAAAAGCAAGAGTGGTTGGAGTCGAACCTTCAGTAAGCCATGTTAAGACCACTAAACAATGATTAAGTAATAACGCATCAATTATATTTGATATTTTAATCCTAAGCAGTCATATAGTATTACGAATAGATTTAACATGGATGTTAAATTATTTTGAATGTGACTGAAATCAGGAAATCTTTTGAGCACATCTATGTTTAGGCACTGAGGCATATTGAGATTAACTTTTCAGACCCTTGAATGTTGGCTCCTACTAACCATTGATCTTCCCATAAGGTCTGAACACTTCTTCCAAATCCTTCGTGTCCATCAGAGTTGTTGGCAAATTTCCCACAAAAATCCTCCGTTCCAGGTCACGAGGGTCATTGCTGTTGGTTGTGTGCCGCACTGGGCTAGCACTACGGCTTCTTCTGCGAGACATCACTATTGGTATCAGCGGTGAGAACCTGTTCTCTCTCTGATGAACTCTAACTGGGTTTCCCCTATGTGCTAATGTGCGTTTAGTGGGTTAAGTTTCCTCGCAGGTCCTGAAATCACTGGTGGATCAACAGGGAGGAAGAAGAAAAGAGATCCGCATGGATAAACCATCTCAAACAAACACAGCAAAAATAAAATATTTGGCACAACAGGGAGATGTATGATGATCAGCTGAATGAACAAGCATTCACAAAATAAAAGTAGGCATCCTGAGGGTTGACCTTTTGTTTTATTTGGATCCGAGGAATCTAAGTCCAAAAAAATTACACACAGTATTGCGATATCAGGCACCAAATATAAAATTATTGGTAATTGTCCTAAGAGTGCGCTAAACTATTACAAAAACAAACAATAATTGATTCTTGAACAGCCTGTGGGGTGCAAATAAAATCTTCATAACTGCACTGCAGTTAAAGTATTGTGATATCATGGGTCCTTCCTTGATTCTCATCCATGACCTACACATGTCAAAACATGCTTTATAATGGTCTTATCCACTGTTACCATTTATAAAGCCATTACCTAGAGAGTTAGCCAGTTTACCTACTGGCCAAGTTCCTGAGAAGGACCAAAAAGACTTGCTCCAGATAAATTGGTCCATCAGTCTCACAAATACCAAGTTGGGTTGATATGAAATCCGATTCAATCGCCAATATTCCACAAATTGTTGAAGGGAGGACCCAAAATTAGGCCTGCATATTCACATCAGTGACCCATGTATAGGCTAAAAAATAACGTTATCTTAGGCCTACTTACCCATAAGAATAAACTATGGATTTGTGATTTCAAATTTCGCCTCAACTCACAAGACTTTAATTACTAGTGCAGATTTACTGTTTGCACCATTAATTAGATTGTATCCCCTTTCGTCAAATTCACGCAAAAAACACACATTTTTTCACGGTCAGATTTTTGTTTGTGACATCCAATTTGATGAAATGCGTGAGCAGACCCAGTAAATGAGGGCTGACTCAAATTGGCGACGTTCACTACTTGGCGATGCCATGCAGCACGTTACATTAAAATCGACGTGAAGGACAGAAAAAATGTTTTTGGACAGGTGTTGAATATGGCCGAGTGACGCCATGCGAAATGATGTAATATGACGCGCCTCAATCGAATGAATAACTCAAAAATTCGATAGCCTTCTTCACAAAACAAACACGGTTAACTGGAACACTACAAGAACACACATTAAAAGCACTTCAGGAAGATGGAATACCACCCTGAAACATCTCGTGAAATAGGCCTACCTGGAGCCGGTCTCTTATAGCTTAACGTTACATCAAGGCATGCAGTAGTAGCGGTACATTACAATATTAACTAACGGCCTTGTTAATTCTAAGTCACAATCAAGCCAATGTCAACTTGCCAAGTAAACGACCAGCTAATTAGCTATAGTTATGTGTAATCTATACCATTCAATCATTTGGCTAGGACCTATCATGATTTGCACAGAACCTGCAGAGAAAACAAGGCCACAAGTATCGGCCATTTTGTGTGGGCTGTTGGCTAACAACCATGCGTTTCAATGCTAACGTTACTGCCATAAGCCCTTCACTGTGTTGACCAAACACATATGATTATTCGTACAAAAGTTCACCCTCGTGACTCGTACACTAGTAAATTGAATATCCATATAAGAGTATGGTACAATTGTGTACAGTATGTACCATTCAATGCTCGCTAACTAGCTAGCGATTAATTGCATGATGGCAACCACGACACAGCTAACGTTAGCGCTATCGTTAACGTTATGAACGTTAAAAAGAAGCCTAGTGCTAGCTGCTACGGATGCTGACTACCTGTCCTTAGTAACCCAAAATGTAATTTTCAAGGTCAATACCACAAATAACCCACTACCTCATCTCTAGAGTTTGCCTTTGGTCTTTTGACTAAAAACGAACTAACTAAATGTAACTCAGTTACATTCCTCACAACACTGTCGGCTAACCAGCAAAACAGTAACTTAAGACAGTGGGTTGACTCGACTAGCTAACTAGACTATGCTAACAGTTAACCTCCATAACATTACCTAGCGTAAATCTTGGTAAGTTGTTAAGGTTACAAGCGATAGCACAATTGTTGTTTACATATCTAAAGTTAAACAATACTTCATTCATTCATTCAAATCTATAGCCATTAGCCAAGCTTGCAGACAAATCATCATAATATACATTATAAACCAGTAACGTTAACACTAGCATCACCACAATGCTAACGTTAGCTTATACGCTCAACCCAGAGACAACGAGGAAGTTCTGCAAACTCGCTTGGTCACTGCACTACGAGTGCGACACAAATACTTTTATTTTCAACATTATGGTACGTAAAATATTCCATACCTTTACCCTACGATTTTCAGCGGGCCCGAACTCGACGGTCGCCTCCACAAAATAGGCAGAAAATAGGTCACTGCCTCACGAGATGGATGCTCAGCAACGTTCCTTGACTGAACCAGAGTGCTACGACTTTGCTACAATGCTCAGTAGGGCCAGGGCTCTCAAATAACCTTTTAGTCTCGCAATTAGTGCCTCCTGGCGCACGGGAAGACAAAACGAATGGAAAAGAAGTCTCCTCGAAGTCGTAGCTCTCGAGTAGGCCTACTTGAGGTCTCTGGTTGTGTGATCCTGTGTTGACATTTGTGAAATTTGATTGAAAAGTTTTATCTGATCAAATCTGAGTCATTATCCTGCTGTAATAATATTGTCTAATAAACGACATTGCAACTGGCTCATTATATGGTTGTGATTCAGCAGACACAGAGCGACTTACAAATAAAAACAATACAATAGTTAAAAAAATAACAGTGAACAGTTTTAAAATGTTGGTAAGACTACATTAAGTTGTGTGGAACCTTGTGTCAGATAAGGTCTAATCTTACTAATGTTGTAAAAGACAAACCATGATTTTGCAGTAGGCTATTCAGAGAAGTTAAGATAAGTCTGTCATATCTTTCAATTTAACTTACATGAATATTAAGAAAAGACATGAAATGTTAGTAAAATGATGGATGAAGTATAACTGAATAAATGAAACAGATTTTAGACGAGGGTGGTAAAATAGTTGGCCATTTGTCGGCAACCCGCAGCGGACAGCCAGAGAACCGATGAGCAAACGCCAGATCTGCCACTCAGATGGGCCGACAGTGGTCAGCCAGGCCTTGCTATATGGGAGGCTACAACGTATTCTGATTCACTTCATTGTCATATTATCTGTGACGGGTAAGTGGTGTTTTGATTGAGTAGGGCAACGTGTTTGGTTTGCACAATGACTGTGTTTATATGAGGTTGCATCAAAGAGTTTACAGCGCAGCCTAGAAGTGGATTCTAGCGCTCT